>NC_140987.1:278418376-278693489 GCF_052327205.1 Somniosus microcephalus
GACGGCCGCCAAAAGCGTCCCAGGGGAACTCGTTCATCCAGGTGCCGAGGCCCGGGCCACGGGGCGGAATGCAACCAGGTCACCATCTTCACCTCGGCCAACAGCATCAGGGTGACAGCCAAGGCCGGCAAAAAACGTCCAGGGGGAACGCGTTCATCCAGGTGCCGAGGCCCGGGCCCCCGGGCGGAAAGAGGGATTGGAGTGGGGGTGAGGGCTCGGCGAGGGGAGAGGGTAAAAGGGAGGGGGGGAGGTGGGGGGAAGAGGGAGGAGGGGGAGGGGAAGAGGGAGGAGGGGAGGGTGGGAAGAGGGGGAGGGGGGGAAGAGGGGAGGAGGGGGAGGGGGGAAAAGGGAGGAGGGGGAGGGGAGAAGAGGCAGGAGGGTGAGGGCGGAAGAGGGAGGAGGGGGAGGGGGAGGAGGGGAGAGGAGAGGGGGGAGGGGGAGGGGGGAGGGAGGGAGATGAGAGGGGGGAGGGAGGGGGAGGAGAGGGGGCAGGGAGGGAGAGGAGAGGGGAGGGAGGGGACAGAGAGTAAAGCAGGGAGAGGCAGGGGGGAGGGGGAGAGAGAGAGGGTGAAGGAGGGAAACAGTGAGGGGGTGGCAGAGGGAGGGAGAGCTCGCATTCTTCCTTCCTTCCTTCTTTCACAGGGGTCCATCGGGGCAGGCCTGAGGCGTTCCTTCCCCCCTCTCTCTCCAGGCTTATCCTGAACTAAATCCAGCAGTCTCTCTCTCTCTCTTCCCCCTCCATCTCTCTCTCTCCCCCCGTCACTCTCTCTCTCTCTCTCTCTCTACCCCCCAGTCTCTCTTTCTCTCCCCCCCAGTCTCTCTCTCTCTCTCTCTCCCCCCCATCTCTCTCTGCTCCCCCCAGTCTCTCTCTCTCTCTCTTCCAACAACAACATCCCCTCAAAAAACCCTAGGCACCGCCGGGCACTCCAGCTAGTATATATATATAGAAAAGAGTTGGTTTGTCTCTTTGTCTGTCTGTTTGTCTGTCTGTCTGTCCGCTATACACTCAAACGTTATAGAGCGTACCTACACGCATGTTATATCAATAGAAAGCTTATCATTAGGGGAGTCTAATAGGCATATTTACTTTTTGGTCAGACAAAAATTGTTCTGACAGTATACAAAAAACATTCAGAAATCCTCAAAAATCCGCTCATTAGCGGTTGGCCAATCCTACCGCTCATTAGCATTGAGTGACGTGTTGGTTGACCAATCCTACAGTTCAGTGACCTAATGGTTGACCAATCGGTGCATCACGGGCGGGACCTAAACCTCCAGCCTCCGAAACTTCGCCGCATTTTTTTCCCCTCAAACTGCCATTAGTCAGGTGAGTGGCGGCCATTACAGACCGGCAGGGCCGCAAGCTCAAAAAATTTATCTCTCTCTCTCTCTCCTCTTCCCTCTCTTTTTCCCTCTCTTTCTCTCCTTCCCCCTCTCTCTCTTGCCGTGAGTGCAGGACCGGCAAAACCAGGGCTTTCCAACCAGCCGCCGTCCCCGACCGCAATCAGACTAGAGTCCGCAGCGATAAGCGTTCCTCTGCCGCCCGGCCAACCGTGTCCAAATGCCCACCGCATTAACCATCAGCAAGCCCAGGCTCGCTTCAGAGCGCTGGGCACCCGGCCTCCCATTGTCGGACTGACTCCGTTCTGCTACCGAGGTGAGTCCGGCCGGGCCTGAGGCGCTAGCGAGTGACAGGTGAAGCACAGAGAGAAATCAAAGGAGGGAGAGACACGGAGAGGAAGAGAGAGAGGGGGAGTGAGGGAGAGGAGAGGGCGAGGGAGGGAGAGGAGAGGGGGAGGGAGGGAGGGAGAGGGGAGGGAGGGAGGGAGAGGAGATGGGCAGGAAGAGAGGGGGAGAGAGAGAGGGGACAGAGAGAGGGGCAGGGAGAGAGAGGGGGAGGCAGAGAGAGAAGGTCAGGGAGGGAAAGAGTGACACACAGTGCGGGAGCGGCAGCGCCCGGCCTTAAAACCGCGCGGCCCAAAATTGCCTTGGCAACGCCGGGCACCCCCAGCTAGTTTTTAATAAAAAGGGACCCTGCAATGGATATTTTAAATTAAAGGGTACCCGAGATGGCTTCCAAGCCTCGTGACAAAAAGCCTGTGGGATTCAAATTTGGATTCTGCAGAGCAGACAGCTTGGGCGTAATCGAAACTCATAAGCTGCAGCTTTTCTGTGAAGAGAACTCTGCCAGACAGAACTTTGAATAATGTATCAGACGAATTGGAGTCAGATTTAACTTTCAGTGGGGCCCATAGTTCAATACCATCAAACAGTCTGCATACATAATCAATAACAGATTAAACACAGCCACTGAGGCCGGACAAGTCCATCAAGAAGTCACAGGACAATACAGGTCGATTATCGGGCCGGTAAATGCAATTACCGGCCATCTGAAAACAATTAACATGGATTGCTACACTTATTGAAAACTAGCCCGCGAGAATTAAGACCATAGAGCCAACCAGATCTGGTGCATAGATAAGGGGTTTTCGGAAATGTATAACCAAAGGCCCCAGGTAGCAGTCATTGCTCTGGCCCACGCTCTCGCTCCTGCTTTTGCCCGGCTCTTGTGGCCCCGGCCTCTTGGGCTGCCACTCGTACTCGTGTCCCGGCCTCGTGGTGGGTTCGCGCTCCGGAGTAGATCTTCAGTAGCTAAGGACACCATACCAACTGCTGAAGAGAGCCAAGACGAAGTTGAGCAGGTAGCCCAGGACTTGTAGTGTAGTCAGACGAGACGAGATGAAGAAGACGATAATACCTCGATAAGAGCAGAGCAGAGCAGCGAGAAACGTATCGGTAATTTTAAAACCCCCAAGCGCCTAGTAATAAGCTGACGCCTGAGGGGAGGGAGGAAGTCCCTGAGGAAGACGATAGCAAGCATCTTGTTGAAAGAGAGTGGGGACGACGGCAAGCATCTTGAATAATGCATTGACGCAGGTCTCCACGCCATAACGAATACACAGGCGTTTGGTGCATGGCCAGTAAGGCCTAAACGGTAACAACTGGTGACTGTCCGATAAATATAACATGACCGCCGATGACCGCCCGCGGGAGAACAAGAGGAGAACCCATCGGGACGAGACAACGACGGTAGCTGAGAAGAAGAGGGTGCGTCACGGCAGCTGCTCCAGTACCGCGCCTCTGAAGACCACGTGGCAACAGGGTACCTCAGAGGACAGAGGGCAAAATCTCAAAACCTGTTTTCTTTTCCAACAGTTGACTTTGAACTCGGACTGGTGAGCATAAATTCTGACCCCTCATAGCTTAATCTAGTTAGGTATAGGGGTGGGATAAGGATCAGGGGATTGTTAAGATTGTTGTTTTCCCTCGATGTGCCGTGTGTTCCCCATTCCCTGTATAAGTGTATTTGCATATAATGTTTTAGTGGTAATTTCTTTTACGTCTGTATCAAATTTTCCTGCACAAAAAATCTTGGTTTTGTTTGCTTCCAAACCACTTGTCTACCTAAGTTTTCTATATCGCTGCCTGTACCTAAGTCCGGTGTCTAGAACCCAGGTGCGAGGGAGTGATTCGAACTGCTCACAGTCAAGGGCATAACTGACTTGGCGCACGCGCCACACCAGCCACCCCACTACAGCACTGGCGACCGTGGCAGAACACCGGCATCAGGGTTGCGATATGGTAGACAATGGTTCGGATGAGCGAACTGTTATGGAGGAAAGGATTTCGGATTATGTGTTTAGCAAGGTGAATATCACTAAGAAGTGGATCATCACTCTGTTAAAGGCTGGGTGTCCGGTAGATGCAGTGGCTAAATTGACAGAGGGCAAGGAACACAAGAAGTCCTTAGAGAAGGCAGTTTGGCTGATGTGTTTTTAAAAGCAGATCCAGCTTTTAGACGGGCTCGTTGCCACACAAGCAATCGAGTTAAGGGAGTCAGCCCTGGAAATCCAAGATAAGGCTCTCGCAGGGGAAAAGTTGTTAGTGACCTTACAGGCTTTAAACCAAGAAAGGGTGCATCTAGTGAGGGAACACAAGTCACAGCTGGTGTACCTACGGTGCCAAGTCACCGAGGTCAAGGGAAATGAGTCAAGGTTGCTGGAGAAAAATGCCCGCATGGCAAGGCAGGTTAGGGAACAGGAAGGGAAAGTGCAGGAGGTAAAAGCCGCTTACAAGCTAGCGAATGAACAGGGGTTTGAGGAGGCAGACCACGGCCCCTGCAAAGAGAGGATAGAAAATCTGAGCTGGGCCCTCCAGAAGGCAAAAGGCATGATATGCCTCATAAGCCCAAAGGCAGATCAGGCAGATTTTATGGGGAACGAGGGGAGAACAGTTCCCATGTCACCGGTGTTATGTATTATGTGTTCTCCTCCCACCTGCGGTGGCGTTGTCACAGTAAATGGATGGTTGGGGTTGTTCTCTTGGTTGGGTTTTTGTTATCTTTGTTCTGTTCTCTCCGGAACCTTCTTTTTGAATAAAGTAGCCTCATATTTGAATCTCTGGATTCTGAGCCCTAATTGTGTCTAGGTAGAAAGGTACAGACACAAAAAAGTGGCGACGAGGATCGGATGAATCTGCGTTGTGGGAACTTTCTTGTTTTCGACTAGAGACGGGTGCAGTGAGTAAACAGAAATTAAAATTTGAAACCTGAGATGGCTACTATATTCGGAAACATCGGTGATTTTGATGAAAATGTGGAGCAATGGAGCTCATACACAGAACGATTTGAATACTTCACACAAGCAAATGACATTGGAGGGAACAAAGTAGTACCTACATTGTTAAGTGTGATGGGACCAAAGACTTTCAGTCTTTTGCGTACTTTAGTGCATCCAGATAAACCAGAGACTAAACAATATAGCGAAATTGTGGAGATACTAAAAGGGCATTTTTCACGCAAACCCCTAGTCATAGCTGAGAGGCTTAGGTTCAACAGGCATAACCAGGAAGAAGGAGAAACAGTGATCATGTCTGTAGCTGCACTAAAAGACTATCAGAGCACTGTGAGTTTAATGACGTACTAAATGATACTATAAGAGACAGACTTGTGTGTGGTCTGCAAAGTGCAGCCACACAGAAGCGCCTTCTTACTGATGACAACCTTACGCTTGAAAAGGCCATTGAAGTTACTGTCTCCATGGAGATGGCGGAAAAGGAGGCTCACCAGTTTAGTTCAACAGGGAGAGTTCACAAGGTGTCATCTGAGCCTAAAGGTGCGTAGAACGGCACATGTTACCGTTGTGGGAAAATGGGCCATCCCGCTAAGGACTGCTGGTGTACGGAGCTGGAATGCCGAAATTGTGGCAAAAAGGGTCACATTGAACGTGCCTGTAGAGGTAAAAAAGGAACAGACAGAGCTGGGAAGCATGAAAGCAAAATGTCTGTATTTGGACAAGAGAAGAAAAAGAGTGTTCATTCAGTGCAGTATGATGGAACAAGCAAAACAGAGGGGAGCGACATCTCTGAGGAGGAAGAGGTGCACATACTGATGGTTGCAGGTGGTCCAAATGGCTACTGGGTGTCACCACTGGTGGAGGGACAATCAGTGCGGATGGAGGTGGACACAGGCGCAGCTGTGTCCCTTGTTTCAGACACTGTCTACAACAAAATGCTAAAGCATCTTACCCTTCAGCCAACAAACATTGTGCTAAAGACGTATACCGGCGAACCTGTGGCCATGAGAGGCGCCATTGAGGTGACAGTTAAATTGAACGGACAGACTGCGAAATTGCCACTATATGTGGTAAAGGAAAATTACCCATCTCTACTGGGACGTGCGTGGCTAGAGAAAATCATGCTGGACTGGCCTGCAGTCTGCATGATGTCAAAATGGGAGTCAGGTCTGACTGCAGTTTTAAACAAACATGCAGAACTCTTCACTGGTGAACTTGGGAGCATGAAAAAGATCAGCGTGAGACTGAACATTAAACCTGACAGCAAGCCGAAGTTTCACAAGGCCCGACCTGTACTCTATGCAATTAGGCCAAAAGTTGAGGCTAACTTGGAGGTCTTAGTCGAGAATGGAGTCCTGGAGCCTGTGAGCGTGAGCAAATGGGCCACACCCATTGTTCCTGTCCTGAAAAACGATGGATCTTGTAAAGTCTGTAGGTATTATGACGAATTAATACACAGACTACAAGAGTAACTTTAACAGGACTTTACTATTCGAAGGTCAGGGCGAATCTGCCCAATAAATCCTGACACAGCACTTATATACCGGTGTGGTCACCGTCGGTATTACAGTATACAGCAGCCAAGATAAAGTAGCGCCACACCTAAAATAGTTCTCTTAAAGGTGAACGGTTACATACAATAGTTCTCTTAAAGGTAGAACAGTTACATACACTACAATCCTCCCTTTTTAGCTTACAACATACTTATTCCCCATTAAACATAACATCATAACATATATCCAAATTCATGTTAAAACAGTTCACAGATGTAGTCTCTGCGGAAACAGTTCACAGATTCAGTCTCTGTGGGAAAAAGTTCATAGATTCAGTCTCTGCGGAAAACAGTTCACAGATTCAATCGCAGTGGATGCGCCTTCCGTGCTTCTTGACTCGGTCCTGACAACACCTCAGTGGTGTAGCAGTTCCCTGTGGTGTAGTCGGTTCACGTTGCTGGAGTGACTCATCCAATAGTCCTTCACTGGACTTAACAGCTTGAACTTCCGTCCTTCTGAACCAGCATTGTTGGCTTGTAAAAACATGAGTACCTTGGGAAGTTTTTCTACTTCCAAACTGATTTGGCTCCGTTCGAAGGGACCCCGTGCGTGATCTAGTAGTGATGATGATGGTCCAGATGATCATCATCTTCTGCTTCGTCTTTTCCTTTTCTGCTTCTTGGAGACTCTCTGGGCTCCACTGTCAGCTGCCAGCTGCATGCACAGTTCCTCCTTCTCATCCTCCTTTTTCCATAGTAGCGCCACCATCTCCCGATGTTCCTTAGACTTTTTGTGATTCTTCATGGTTTCTGCACTTTGGGAGTTTTCATCACAAGCTGGGCAGAACAGGTCATCGTAATATTCGATGTCGTCCAACAGGTCATGGTAATATTCGGTGTCATCTTGAGCTAGGCCAGTGAGAGGGTCTTCTATTTCCTCCATACCCAGCTGGACATTAGCCAGCTTTTGTTCCAAATCCAGACATCTTTCCTGAAGAGACTTCTTCAGGCGTTTAGCTTCATCCAGCTTTTTCTGGGCTTCCTGCAAGTCTATTACTAATGACGTCATTTGTGATTTCAATACTTCAACTTCATTCGGAGATTGGTTGATCGGACTATTCAATCCCTCTACTGCAGCAGCTGTTTCAACCTTCTGTTGTTCAACATTGACGTGAGTCAGCGTACTTTTGGCATCCAAGGGTTGCTCTGCTGCCATCTTCTCAGTCTGTGTTGCAACCTCAGCTATTTCAATAACTTTTGGGAGCTCCAAACCCCTCTCCTTTGAAGATTTAAACTCCTGTTCAATTTGTTCCCATTTCAGAATCTTGTCCTTCAGCATATGAAGGAGTTGGCTGACCGTTAACTCCAAACCCCTCTCCTTTGAAGATTTAAACTCATGTTCAATTTGTTCCCATTTCAGAGTCTTGTCCTTCAGCATATGAAAGAGTTGGCTGACCGTTAACTCTTCTGACCTCATACGTTTCCCAGTAGCTGCAGGGCTGTTTATAACCTTGCCCTGGGGCTCCTTTGCTGTTTCTACTTTGCCATCATCCGCAGCCTCCACCATTCGAATTTCCCCACTTGAATCGTCCGGTGATGCTGCACCCAACTTCAGTAGGAGCTCGGAGTTCATGGCGACCAAATCAGTCTTTTCTGCCTGCAATCTGCTAACAAGCGCTTTCAGTTGCTGAACCTCTTGCTCCACCAGATTAAAGCATGCACCTTCTGAAACCGAATCAGCTTTGATTCGTTTGGCCTCCTTGCCCCGACGGTTTGTGTGCTCCTGCTCCTTTTTCTCCATCAGCTGTTTCTGTTGTCTTTCCAGGTTCTCCCACTCTGTGTCACAGAACTTTTTCATTGCTTTCATCTCTTGTTCGAGACGGCAACTCAATTGTTCTAATTGCTGTTGTAATTTGAAATGGAGTTGAGTTCGAGCCCGGTGTTCCTCAGAATTGTGCATATCTGTAAACTGGACAGACTCAGAATTCTCTGTCAAACTATGTTGTTGTTGTTCAGTGGAATTCTGTTCTGAAACTTTGTTCTCCTCTGAAGCATAAGCATTTATGCACTCCTTCGTTTTTCCAACCTTAGTCAGCAAGTCCATTTTAAACTTGTCTTTCGCACCTGGGCTGGTCTTATCGTCATCCGTTTCAGAGTCTGAGCCGATTAGCTGCACCGAGTCCTCACTCGTTATTGCTTTTAGGTAGTGCCATTCCATGTTGATTTTCTTGATCCACTCCCGTCCTAGAAGTGGTGGTCCTCCCTCAGGTAATACATATAAATCCATTCCTGGCTGTTCTTTGCCCCTGTCTCTCACCTTGACTCTTATCTTTCCCATGAGGTATACTTTATGCCCCGTATATGTCTGCAATACAAACTTAGTATCTCTCAAGGGTATATGTGAGAATAGCCGGTTGTAATCCTTTCGATTTATGACTGATAGGGCTGATCCTGTGTCCAATTCCATTTTCACTCGGACTCCGGCTATTTTTAGCATGACCCATATAGTTTGTAGGTCAGTTTCTTTACTCACATTGTGAATTCTCAGACTACCCAGTTCCTGGCCGTTTGGGTCTGAATCCGAATTCTGTTCATCTGAACTCTTCTCAGCCACCTTGTGTACCTTGTTGTACTTTTCCTGCGGTGACTTTTTTTTGTTGTTGTTGGTCTTCTTTCCTGACCGGCATACTTTAGCTATGTGACCAAGCTTGCCACATTTTCTACATTCCTGGTTTTTAAACCAGCATTGGTTCTGGTCGTGTGTTGTCTTCCCACAACGATAACATTTCGATGTACCTGAAGTAATTTGATCCACACTGAGTACCGCTGCCTTCAGCTGCATTTCCGCTGTGCCTCTCGCTGCGGCTTCATGCGATGCTGCAATAAGGACAGCCCTATCAAGTGTGAGATCGTTCTCTTCTAGCAGACGCTTTTGTGTTCCTTCCTTCGACAACCCGCACACGAACTTGTCTCTCAATGCCTCTGTCAGATTTTCCCCAAACTGGCAGTATTTCGCTAGTCTACGCAGTTCGACCAAGTATTCCGCGTTGCTTTCCTCTTTCCGTTGCGTTCTCGCATAGAATTTGAATCGTTCCGCCAACATCAGTGGTGTGGGGTTCAAATGATCCTTCAGGACAGCAACAATATTAGCGAAAGTCTGATCCGCCGGTTTAGCTGGTGATAGAAGATGCTTCAATAGCCCGTATGTCTTTGCCCCCATTGCGTTTAATAAGGTGCGAGCTTTATCATCATCTGCTATCTTATTGGCCTCACAATATATCTTGATACGTTCTACGTACGTGGCCCAATCTTCCACCTTGGAATCGAAGTTGTTGATGTTACCATGCTTAGGCATCTTCACTATCTCTCACTATCTTTCTGCGAAACAAACACGAAATTTTTCTTTAACTTTTTTTTTCAAAATGGCGGTTTCCCGCGCTTGTCGTCTTCCCCCGCCCACTTTCAAAATGGCGGTTTCCCGCGCTTGTCTTCTCCTGGCGGGAGGGTAAGCTTTTTCCCTCGGGCGACGACCGCTGGCTTTCGGGGTTCGCAGCCTGCGCGTCGGCTTCAGTGCGTTCTTTGTTCCCTTTTCTCGGCAGGGCAACTGGCGCTGGGGACAACCCATTGACGGCGAACAGTTCCAGCCGCGGGCTGGATCTCGCTCAGTCTCCCTCGCTCGGGCTCTGTCTCTCCCGCTCGCTCGGGCTCTGTCTCTCCCTCAGCGGCTTCCAATCGCGCCTCCCAGCCCTCTCGCAGTCCGGTGCTTTCCTCCCCGGCTGCGGCTGAGTTCCCCGCGATTTATTTATTTTTATATCTGCCCGCGCCTTACGATCCCGGTCGCAGCGCTTCGTGGCCTCGGTCGCTGCCCGGCCTTTTTCACTCCAATCGTGCCTCCCAGCCCTCTCGCAGTCCGGTGCTTTCCTCCCCGGCTGCGGCTGAGTTCACCGCGGTTTATTTATTTTTATATCTTCCCGCGCCTTACGATCCCGGTCGCAGCCCTCATGGCCTCGGTAGCTGCCCGGCCTTTTTCGCCGGTCGCGGTCTAGCTGTCTCACGACGCCGTTGCGTCTCCCAGCCCGCTTGTACCGCGGCTTCCGTGCTCCACGCTGCCCCAGTCTCAGCGCCTCTGGGCCCGACTTCTGTCCGGCTCCTTTCCCCCGACCGTGGTCGAGTTCACCGCCCTTATCCTCCGTTTATTTTTTTATTTTCCCTTTACTCACAGTCACCGTGGCCGACTTGCTTCTCGTGCTGATCGGCTCACTCACCACCGTGGCAGAAGGGACAATCAGTGCCTGTTGCTGATGGAAGGCTTCGTGTCTGAATTCTTCCTTCTTCCTTGCTCTGCAGACTCGAGTTTTCTCTCAGCAGAACGACGAGGGCGGGTGCCTCTTCTCGACGCTCGTTAACTGCTTCGGAAGTATTGTTGCCGCAGGGTAAGATCGAACTCGTCGCCACTGTAAAGTCTGTAGGTATTATGACGAATTAATACACAGACTACAAGAGTAACTTTAACAGGACTTTACTATTCGAAGGTCAGGGCGAATCTGCCCAATAAATCCTGACACAGCACTTATATACCGGTGTGGTCACCGTCGGTATTACAGTATACAGCAGCCAAGATAAAGTAGTGCCACACCTAAAATAGTTCTCTTAAAGGTAAACGGTTACATACAATAGTTCTCTTAAAGGTAGAACAGTTACATACACTACAGATCTATTCGAATCTGCGGGGATTTTAAAGTGACTATTAACCTGGTGCTGTCTGCGTAACAGTACTCTCTTCCCCTCATTGGTGATCTTTTTACAGGCCTGGCCGGAGGGCAAAAGTTCAGCAAAATAGACTTATGCCAGGCTTAGCTACAAATGCATGTCAATGACAAATTAAAGGAGTTGCTTACAATTGTGACACACAAGGGGCTATACAGGTACTGCCGCCTTCCGTTTGGAATTAAGTCGGCCCCTGCTCTATTCCAAAGGGCAATGGATCAGATTTTGAGTGGACTGCCAGGAGTCCAGTGCTACCTGGATGACATCCTTGTCACTGGGACAAATGAGGAGGATCATCTTCTGAACTTGGATGCGACACTACAGCGACTGAAAGAGTACGGACTCAGAGTTCATAAGGACAAATGTGAATTCCTTCAGTCTTCAGTTGAGTACCTGGGGCATGTGATTGACACTACTGGCCTGCATAAGGCGCCGTCAAAGGTCAAGGTGATCGTGGAGGCCCCAGCACCCCAGAATATGAGCCAGTTATGTTCATTCCTGGGGCCACTTAACTACTATGGAAAGTTTATTCCAGACTTAGCAACATTGCTGAAGCTGCTACACCAGTTGCTATGTCAAGGCAAAACATGGAAATGGACTGAACTGTGCAACAAAGCTTTCGTCCAAGCAAAGAATGCATTGCTGAAGTCGGAGGTCCTGACACACTTCGACCCAAAGCTACCCATGCAGCTAACATGTGATGCATCACCATATGGTGTGGGAGCAGTCATATCCCACATCATGCCTTCGGGTGAAGAGAAACCTATCGCCTTCGCATCACGCACCTTGAACAAGGCTGAGAGTAACTGTGCACAGATTGAGCGCGAGACCTTGGGAATCGTTTTTGGAATTCAAAAATTTCATCAGTACCTGTTTGGGAGAAGGTTCACACTCCTGATGGATCACCGTCCATTGGCTTCAATCTTCGGGCCCCACACCAGAATTCCGTCTCTTGCTGCAAGCAGGATGCAAAGGTGGGCTTTACTGTTGTCAGGGCACACATACGACATCAAATATCGCAAATCAGTCTTGCACGGCAATGCAGACGGTCTATCGAGGCTACCCTTGCCTGTTACTTCCCCAGAGCCTCGTCAGATAGACATCGTCTACTTTAGACAAGTGCAGGGAGCACCTGTCACTGCAGTTCAAGTGCGAAGGTACACCTGCAATGATCCAGTCTTGTCTGAGGTAATGGACGATGTCATTCGAGGGAGAGCTATAGGAGATTCTCCTAGTTTGAAACCTTACGCTTCAAATAGAAATGAGCTCTCTGTCCAGGCAGGTTGTCTTCTTTGGGGATGCTGTGTCATCATTCTGCCACCTCTGAGGGAACCTGTACTGTAACAACTTCATACAGGTCACAGTGGGATGGTTCGGATGAAGGAAATGGCAAGAAGCTACTTCTGGTGGTCAGGTCTCGATGGAAATGTTGAGGAGAAAGCCAAAACATGTTCCCCATGTCAAAGGGTCCGGAATGTTCCACAGCTGGCAACCCTACACCCCTGGGATTGGCCTGAAGAAGTGTGGCAGTGAGTACATGTGGACTTCGCCAGTCCTTTCGAAGAGAAGATGTTTATGGTGGTTTTCGGACTCTCGTAGCAAGTGGCCGGAGGTCGCTGTGTTGAGGTCCACCATGGCAGAGAAAACAATTGAGAAACTTGGTGAGATGTTCAGCCGTTATGGCTCACCGGAAGAACTCGTAAGTGACAACGGTCCACAATTTGTATCACAGGAGTTTGCAACCTTCCTGCAAGAGAATGGTGTCCAACACATCAGGTCTGCACCCTATCATCCCTCTACTAACGGCCTGGCAGAAAGGTTCGTGCAAACTTTGAAGCACGCCTTGAAGGCATCGCAAGGTCAGGGCTCAATCCACCAACGTCTGAACAGCTTCCTGTTGTCCTACAGGAACGAGCCGCATGCCGCAACCAAAACTTCCCCCGCTTCGCTCATGATGAAGAGGCAGTTGCAGACAAGTTTTGACTTACTCAAACCTCCAAGGGCAGAGCAGGTTGTCCAACGTCAACAACAAGCTCAAGTTGAAAGGAGGGAGAAAAGAGCCAAGGAGAGATGGTTGCATCCTGGAGAGCACGTCCTAGCTCGAAAC
The DNA here is from genome assembly GCF_052327205.1 of Somniosus microcephalus. NCBI lineage: Eukaryota > Metazoa > Chordata > Chondrichthyes > Squaliformes > Somniosidae > Somniosus > Somniosus microcephalus. The sequence goes on from NC_140987.1 coordinate 278,431,377, forward strand.
TACAACACTGGACCGAAATGGGTTCCTGCTACAGTGATCGCGCAGACGGGCCCTGTGTCTTACATGGTTGAGACTGCTGAGGACGTCATCTGGAGAAGACACACTGATCAACTGTTGCTAGGAGCAGAGACAGCCACAGAGGCTCCAATGGCTGGTTGGCCTGAATTTTTTCCGGATGATACCGCAAACGAGCATCCTTTGCCAAAGTGCTCCTCTCCAACACAGGAAGTCAAAGAGACTGTTCCACCTGTGCAAACTCCTGACTTTCGACTGACACAGGCACCTTCTCTATCTAGGCCTGTGTCAATGCCTACTGCTGTGGAAGCCAGTGATGACCGCAGGTATCCTGTCAGAGAGCAGCGGCCTCCAAGACGCTTGGATCTGTAGGCTTAGTGACTTACCCACAAGACTGGGGCAGAATAAACCCCAGGGTAAAGGCAGGTATTGAGGCAGTCTACCTCTACCCTTGGTTAGTTGAGTGCATTGAAAGTGACTTACATGTTGAGGAATAAGGTGGACATTTCATATAAGAGGGGAGGAATAGGTTATGTATTATGTGTTCTCCTCCCACCTGCAGTGGCGCTGTCACAGCAGATGAATGGTTCGGTTTGTTCTCTTGGTTAGGTTTTTGTTCTCTTTGTTCTGTTCTCTCCGGTACCTTCTGTTTGAATAAAGTAGCCTCAAGTTTGAATCTCTGGGTTCTGAGCCCTAATTGTGTCGAGGTAGAAAGGTACAGACACAACAACTGGTAGTGCCAAGGGACGACCCGGTTGTGAGAGAGGAGACCTCACAGCCACCACCCGTAGCGCCAAGTTTCAGCGAGGTTTGGCAGCAAAGGGGGATGGGACCGGAGGTGGAACCCGAAGCGAAGCCAGGGATGGAGGCGGAGGTAGAGCAACCCCCGCCCGAAAAGCCGGAACCAGAACCGATGTGCCCAGTACGGCATCGGAGGGTCGGCCCACCCGCCAATGGCGATGATGAGGGACCCCTCCAAAACCAGTTCGTGTTACCCTTCAACACCCAGCAGCTTAGGGTTATGGTCAACCATATCGCGAAGCTTTTGGCCAAGGGAGACCCCACGATCCACTTCAGGGAAATAGAGCAGGCCACCAGCGTCAACAATTGCGATGACGCTGAGAAGGCCAAGATGCTGCTGTTCTCCCTGGAGAGTAGTCTCCTCCAATCCCTCTCTGAAGAGTGTAAGGGGGGACAGAGCGGTTACGAGGAGCTTAGAGACGTGGTTCTGGAGGCCATGGGGATGGATGAGGGGAGTCCCTTCTCCCACGTGGAGAGGACGGTACAGCTCTCAGGGAAGAACCCGCAGGCTTTTGCGGATCAGCTGTGGCCAGTGTACCAGAAGGCTTGCCCGGGAATGCCCGGCCGGATGTTCCTGAACGGGGATTCCCTGGCGCATTGGCTCCGTTGCCTGGTGGTGAACAGCTTGCCACAGGTCCAGGCCAAGGCAGAAGCCTGGTTCGGCCCCAAAGATCCCCAGACCACAGAGCTCACCGTAATTAGGCAGCTCACTCTGGCCTACAAAAACGGTAGGGGAGACGATGCACACCCACCCAAGGGGAAGGTGCATGAGGCAAAACCCAGACCGGGTAGGAAAGAGTGGCACCAGGAAGGGAGTAGCCCCCACAACACAAAGACCAATTGTTACGAGTGTGGGAAGGATGGTCACTGGCAGAAGGAGTGCATAAACCTTTGGAAAGATAACAAGGGAAAGCATTCCACAGCCCCAGCCCAAAAGGCGGGGGCAGGACTCCCTCCCGCAGAGGCCGAGTCATTTTTGGATGCCATGAGGTACTTATTGACTGGCCAGGGGAGAGTAGCAGCCACCACCGGTGCTCTGACCCCATCAGCTCCATCCAACCCACAGCCCTGACTAGAACCAGCGCAGCCTGTCGACCTGTGTCCCTTTGAAAACGACGAGGGGAGCAGGCCCTGTGTTAAGATGCGGGTGGAGACGGTGCAGGGAAGATATTCGGTGGACACTGGAGCTTCCAGTACGGTGGCCCATTCGAAAGACCCAACCAATCCACCCAGGTCTAATGAGGCCCCATTTAGCCCCATGGGAGCTGCAGGGAATGAACAGGCTGGGGAAATGGTCAAACTTTTGGCCAAACTTTTGGGATCCCTCCCTACCATGTGGGAGGGTAACCAAAGGACCAATGAGGTAGCCGAACAGGGAGGCAGGAAGGGGTGTTCTGGGATCCCTATAGAACAGGCCCGGTAGCCAAAATCCAGGACAACGGAGGCACACAGGGGGTAGTTTTGGCCCCGGAGCCAAAGCGGGTCCGGATCAGAGATCCCATCTGCAAGACCGTCCCGGTCAGAAAAGAGAGAAGACAGCCCCTGGAGGGTCCGCTCGGGGCAGTGTGCGAGCCCTCCACACAGGTTTTAAAACAGGCCGCTGGTTATTTCAATCAGTGCAAGCTGTTTCAGCCTGAAAGGGGAAAACAGCCAGTTGGGGTGAGGTCTGAGGATAAAGATCCTCAGCCCGCAGCACGAGTGAGTTCACAGACCACATAAGCAGGCGCTGTGGCCTGCTTGAAGGGAGGGGCCATCCAGCCCATCGATTGGGACATGCCCCCACTCTTCAGGGATCCAGACGACGGGGGGGGGACTTGAGGGCAAAAATCCCACCCCTAACCCAGGTGTAGAGAGGGAGGGACCTGAGGTCGAAAACCCCGCCCTGGACCCAGCCATGGGACCCGGGGGCGGAGACTCTCAGCTCGCAGCAGCAAGTTGTGAAAAGTTACCTACCCTTTGTAATGATCAATAACATGTCATTCTATAGTGGTACACTAGATGGAATCGTAGAGCTGTATAGAGCTGTATATTTAGTTGTATGTGTTTAAGACTACACTACCCATGATGCACTAGGCTACCCACAAGGCAGTAGTCAAGATGGCTGCCTGCACACAGAAGTACACATGCTGGATCTCGACAGATGCTGTACCTAGAGAACATGTACTGAATAAATGACTAGCTAGAAGCTAGCTGTTCATAATAAGAATGTTTAGTTATTAATGAACATAACATGGTACCAGGATTGGTGAAGATCTGCTCAAAATTGTGAAATGCGACATGGAGAATTTGAAGCCACCGGAGTTGTTGAATCTCACGGGAAATGTCGCCTACAATATGAGAGGTATGTGTTCTGTTCAAGGACACAGCAGCAAAATGAGACTTTTGATAGCTTTGTGACTGATCTGAAACTGAAAGCACAGACATGTAATTTCTCTGAGCTGAAAGCATCCATGATTCGTGCCCAAATTGTGTCTGGTATTCATGATAAAAAGGTCAGGGAACGTCTGTTGAGAGAAACCGAACTGACATTGGAAAATGCTGTGAAAATATGCCAAGCCAGTGAGCTAGCTCGACAGCACGCGAAGACTTTCAGTGAAATCAATAATGATGCGATTGTAGTAAGTGCTGCTGTCGGTGCTGTGTCCTACAAAGGGAAGAAACATGGGCAGAACAGAAATGAAAAGCAATCAGAGGAAGGAATTTTTAATTGTAAACGCTGTGGTTACAAACACCAGTTAAGACAATGCCCAGCGTTTGGAAAAATGTACACAAAATGTAATGGAAAGAATCATTTTGCCAAACAATGCTTTTCAAAAGTAAAAACAAAGAAAGGGCAGCAAGTCCGAGTTAATGTGATTGAGGACACTGATTTAAGTGAGACATTTTTTGTAGGAATGGTGTCATGTGTCAATATCAAAAAGGATGCAGAAAATGTGCAGCCCTCAGGAATAAACAATGCTGAACATAAAGTTAATGCAGTAAAAGAGGACAAATGGATGATCCCACTGCAGGTAAATGGAGCATTAGTTACATTGAAACTAGACACTGGGGCAAAAGCAAACTTAATCAGTATGAGTGATATTAAAAATATGAAAGAAAAGCCCAAAACACAGAAAACGTCAGTACTACTGAAGAGCTATAATGGACAGAAAATAGATAGCTTAGGTGTATGCAGACTTAAAGTGACAGTCAAAGATAAAGTGCATCATCTCATGTTTTCTGTTGTGGCTGAAGGACTTGATTCACTACGAGGTGACAAAGCTTGTGAAGACTTAGAACTGGTCAAGAGAGTCTACCATATAAACTGTGCCATAAACAGACCAGATAACTCGGTGGATTCTGTAGTAAATAATTTCCAGGATGTGTTCAAAGGATTTGGAGTTCTACCATTCACATACAAGATCCAGCTAAAGGAGAATGCTCAGCCACTGGTACATGCTCCACGAAGAGTACCAGCACCCCTGCGTGATCGGCTCAAGAAAGAACTGGACAGAATGACCACACTAGGAGTCATCAGGAAAGTCGAAGAGCCAACAGATTGGGTTTACTCTATGGTATGTGTGAAGAAAAAGAACAATGATCTAAGAATATGCATGGATCCAAAGGACTTAAATGCAAACATAAAACGTGAACACTACCAGATTCCCAAGCGAAAAGAAATCACCAGTGAAATGTCAGGTGCCAGATACTTTACAAAGCTCGATGCCTCACAAGGATTTTGGCAACTAAAACTGGATGAAAAGAGCAACAAATACTGTACCTTCAACACACCATTTGGCAGGTATTGTTTCCTCAGAATGCCTTTCGGGATAATATCTGCATCTGAAATCTTTCATAGAGCGATGGAACACATAATTGAAGGTCTGGAAGGAGTTTGGGTCTATTTTGATGACATCATCATCTGGGGCTCCACATTGAAAGAACACAATGAGAGACTGACTATAGTGCTACAGAGCATACGGCGGAATGGACTGAAGCTCAACAAAGCCAAGTGTCAGTTTGGCATCCAGGAAGTCACTTTCCTCGGAGATAATCTATCTGGTAAAGGAATAGAGCCAGATATGGAAAAAGTAAACGCCATACTCAAAATGCCCCGACCCACTGACAAAAAAGGAGTGCTACGCATCATGGGGATGATAAATTTCATTGGAAAGTTCATTCCTAACTTGTCAGCCAAGGCAACCTGTCTGCGAGTCCTGCTACATAAAACAAATGAGTTTGCATGGGCAGAAATACATGAACAAGAGTGGATGAACCTCAAAACAGTGCTGACAACCACACCTGTACTCACTTTCTTTGACCCAACAAAGAGAATCAAAGTGTCAACGGATGCATCAAAATATGGCCTAGGTGCGGTCTTGCTACAAGCAGAGGGTGAAGATTGGAAGCCTGTTGCCTATGCCTTCAGGTCTATGACTGATTCTGAGTGTCGATACGCCCAGATTGAAAAGGAATGTCTAGGCTTGGTAGTTGGACTAGAAAAGTTTCATGGCTACATATATGGACTTCCCACCTTCACGGTTGAGACAGACCACAGCCCACTGGTTGCCATCATAAAAAAAAATCTGAATGAGATGTCTCCAAGGATTCAATGACTCATGATGAAGCTGCAAAGATATGACTTTGAACTGATCTACACACCAGGCAAATACATAGTGTTAGCAGATGCACTATCCCGAGCACTCACAATGAGTCATGTGAGCTCTACTGAAGAAGACGTGGATGTTCATGTGAGTATGGTCACTGCTGCGCTGCCCGTGTCAGACACAAAATCAAAGCAAATAGCAGAAGAAACAGTAAAAGATGCAGTGTTACAAACAGTAATAGAAAACATTCATCATGATTGGCTAAAAGGTTCCTGTCCAAAATACTTTCACATAAGGTCAGAATTGAATGTCGCAAGTGGACTATTACTAAAACAGAACAGAATAGTCATTCCACAGGCTTTACGTCAAGACATGCTCAAAAGGATTCATGAGGGAAACCTCGGAATTGAAAAATGCAAAAGGAGAGCAAGAGACACTGGCCTAGAAATTGGGTTGGGGCGCCAAAGTGGCGCAAAAGTCGGTGGAGTGCAGGATTTAGCGCAGCGATCGGAGTGATACCGATCACCAGAAATTCAGTTTCAGTGCCCCTCGAGGGACACAGGGTGAGGCTCGAGGCGCTCCGTGTCCCTCTTAGGGCGCTGAAACTGATTATCGCAGCGCAACGTGCCGCAGCGCCACATGCTGCGGCACGGCACGCTGCGGTACTGCAGGCCTTCCTCCCACTGTTAAGGGGGAGGTGCCTGCAACAGCGTGATCCGCGATCGCGAGTGCCGGCAAATGAGCCCGGCACCAAGGAGAAGTGCCGGGCTGTCGGGAAACAGCCGGCAATACCGCGGGGGGGGCGTTAGGAGGCTGGGGACGGAGGTGCTGGCAGGCGGCCGCCGAAAAAGCGGCCGCCCCGCACCTCCACCTTAACTTGTGCCGCTGCCGGCACAGTAAGGCCCCGTGAACCGGGCGCGGGTAGCGAGCGGTGCAACTGCGGCGTTCGCTACCAAATATCGCGAACGGGGCACGAATGGGGCGCTGCGCACACCGATGACATCATCGGTGGTGGCGCAGCGCAAATGCCTAACGCCACCATTAGCGCCCCTACTGAATATCACCGCAGACGCAGCCAGTGGCACTACAGCCACGGACTGCCTCTTTACGTGCTAACAGGTGCCGCTACTCACCCAATTTCTCCCCCACTGTTTATTGGCCTGGCATAAATAAGGACAATGAGAACATGATAGGCAAATGTGAGACATGTCAAAAACACCAAAAATAAACAAACAAAGGAACCAATGATAGTAGCTGACTTACCAACAGCACCATGGCAAAAGGTTGGTATGGACCTCTTTCATTTAAATGGTAAAGAATATCTAATAGTGATTGACTACTATTCTAACTATCCTGAGATGGCACTGCTCTCAAGCACATCAGCAAGCAGTGTCATAATGCATGTGAAATCCATCTTCGCCAGACATGGAATTCCCAGGATTGCCATTAGCGACAATGGTCCGTGCTGCAACTGTAAGGAGTGGCAACAGTTTGCAGCACAGTATGACTTTCAGCACATCACATCCAGTCCTTTGTATGCTCAGTCAAATGGTAAGGCAGAGAAAGGTGTTCAAGTTCTCAAGCAGCTACTGAAGAAAGCGACAGAAAGCAAGTCTGATCCTTATCTCGCCCTGCTGAGCTACCGAGCCTCACCTTTAGACTGTGGTTCTTCACCTGCTGAACTACTAATGGGTCGCAAGTTGCGCACCACGCTACCCTGCTGTGCAAAGAACAGCAAAGTAAGGAACTGAGACAGAGACTTCAACTGTTAAAGCTGAAACAGAAATCATACTATGACAAGTCATCTAAAATTCTAAAACCATTGACAAGGGATGATGTTGTCAGGATTGAGGATCCAGATGCATGGAACAGGAAAGCTACAGTTCTTGAGGAAGTACAACCAAGGTCATACACTGTTAGAACTAAGGAAGGACAGATTCTCAGGTGGAACCGCCGTTCCCCCCCTGAAAACACAAGAAACTATCCAAGAGCAGATTGATGACAATGCCGCAACTGAATCTTGTCATTCACCACCAGAACAATCTCATGAAAACACATCAGACTCACCCGTGCTGAGAAGGCCCACACGTGTAGTAAAAAAGTCTGATAGACTTAGTCTTTGAGTACAAAGAAAAACTATATTGAAAATGTATTGACTGTTGTGAAAATGTTTATGTTTATAGAGCTCTAACAAAAGTGTTACTGATATCATCTTTACCGTTTTTCTTGAAAGTTGATTGATATTGATTTTGTTAACCTCAAAAAAAGGGGGATGTAATGATCAACAACATGTCATTCTAGAGTGGTACACTAGATGGAGCCGTAGAGCTGTATAGAGCTGTATATTTAGTTGTATGTGTTTAAGACTACACTACCCATGATGCACAAGGCTACCCACAAGGCAGTAGCCAAGATGGCTGCCTGCACACAGAAGTACACATGCTGGATCTCTACAGATGCTGTACCTAGAGAACGTGTACTAAATAAATGACTAGCTAGAAGCTAGCTGTTCATAATAAGACTGTTTAGTTATTAATGAACATAACACCCCTAGCCCAGGTTCGGGAGAGGTCTAGCCCGAGGGAGCGGCGGCTCGCGGAAAAGGCCCAGCGGCCAAGAAAGCCCCACCCGCCAAAGCCCCCAGAAGGTCCTCATGGACGCCCCAGCCGAGAAAGCCATGGTCACCAGCCCTCCAGTTACCAAGGGCCACCCCTCGAGCCAGGGAAGGGTCCAAGGGCACAGATCCTCGGCCAGCAGCCTCGGGCTGCGAGGGACCAATGGTCAAGGATGGTGCGGTCACACTGGGGGTAGCAGTGAGCCGCAGTCCAACCAGGGATTAGCCTGGCCGCCCGGAGACGGGCGGCGGATGTATATAGTTTTGTTTTAAGTTTAAGAAAAGTATAATTATTTAGCTCGAATTTGGGTGTTTATAATTTAGGTTAAATAAGGTGATGGGTAGTTTATGTAAGAAATCCGCTGAGAGTGTGCATATTTGGGTCGAGGACGCGGGACCCAACCATGCCCCATCAAACCAGAGAATCTCCTCGAGACCTGGCTGCATGTTTTTTTCATCTTTTTGCAGAAAAATGTTCGGGATGGACTGGATCGTGGTCTTATTCGCCCTGATCGTGGTGAGTGAGGAGAGGAGGGGAGACGTCCAAAACTACCACATCTATGGGTGTTCGGGAGACAAGGCGCCTCTGGCGATCGATGGGAGTGGCGAACGGAATGCAGAGGAGACCGCTGTCTACTTCCACGAGGGAAGGTGGCCAGGATGGCTGGGCTCCAATTCGTCTCAGTACTCCAGCCAAACCGGATTCACGTACGGGGAAGCATCCCTCCTGTGCCCCCCAGTGCGAGTCGTTTCCACGAGAATCAGCGTCACCGTCGGAAAGCGAATATGTTTGACATGCAAAGGACACATTCCACTGGATCGCTGGTGGTGGCTCCGTAAGTTGAGCAAGGACATGAGGAACCCTGAAGTCGAATGGGAGCACCCGGGGAATAACACCCATCGGACAGTTACCGGGACTCATGGAGGACTGAGTGTTTGCTGGGACAAGTGGTGGGAACCGGACCAAGGGATTTACATCTGTATGTGGGGGTCAGAGAAGGTCTGCCCCACAGGCATATCCATTATGCTCCACCAGCAGAGGCACAACACCGGGAAGGGGATGAGGTGGGATGCCAGCCGGAAGGTGTGTGCGGTCCCGTATTCCAAGATCCCGGTCAACGCCACTGAGCTAGTAACCCGCCCCCGTAAGCCCCCGCCCACAGTGCAGGCAGCAAAGTTATCCAGAGAAGATTGCCCCACCATGACCAAGGGACCAGGGAATGGGTTGGTATTAGTCCCCACCGACCAGATGCTGTACCAGTGGGTACACTACGTGGTAGCCTCCGTGATTTTAAACCTCACGGAGGTACATTTACCAGAGTGGTGCCCCAAAGAAACAGAACAGTTATACCAGGCCCTATTAAGGGACATATTCAAGAAGGATTATGAGTTCGATTTTGCCCAACTGGAGAAGACTGAACTCTACACCACACACCGAGAATTTTCGGGTAACCCAGGGAAACAAAGAAGGGGTGTATGGAATGATGTTTTTACTGCATTTAATACTGGGTCCTCTGTCATCAACAGCTTGGATGACATAGAGCTGCAGACCCAGATAAACGGTTTAAAAACACGGTTCAGAAATACGTAGCGCACTTTGGCTACAAAATTCCCCCTCTCCCTGAACATTTGACCAAAATTCTAAAGGCCGTAATAGTTTTACAGAAACATTTTTACACTCTCGAGCAGAAAACAGTAGAGATGGGGCTAAGATATTGGATATTGCGACTCCACCCTGGTGGAACCTTTTCAATAATATAGAGGTCCCTTCGTGGATCAGACTGGCTTCCCACATTCTCGTGGTTTGCCAGTTAGGAATAGTGCTATATTTAGTTTGTATCAAGTGTAAGGGAAAAGGTCAGTGGTCAGAATTCCGAAGCCGATGCTTTTGGAAGGAAAATTATGTAGAGGTGGAGGAAGATACACCGGTTTAAGTCTTTTTCCTGTATTTGATTAACAAATTGTTGTTTCTTTGTGTTTGTTATTTTTAATTAAAGGTTTTCTTTTGTTGTTTGTGTTGTGACGCGGTTTAATAAAGCTATGTGTACCAAGTGGTGCAGGGGTGTTAGACCCCCTCCATGCTTGGATGTATGTGTGTAAAGTCTGTAATTTTACTTTCTGCATGCTGATGTACACTACATTTTCACGGAATGGGAAGTGCATGTGTCGTGGGTATGTTAGATAGATAATTACAGGGGAAGGTTGACTATGAAGGGTCAGAAAAATTTTGCTCACTTTAACAATATGATACTTCAAGCAAGTTTTAGTATCACAGGGTGAAATGTAAGATTGCAAAATTTCTACATCTCCCAGGAGGATATTATTAAAAAAAGGGACCCTGCAATGGACATTTTAAATTAAAGGGTACCCGAGATGGCTTCCGAGCCTCGTGACAGAAAGCCTGTGGGATTCAAATGTGGATTCTGCAGAGCAGACAGCTTGGGCGTAATTGAAACTCATAAGCTGCAGCTTTTCTGTGAAGAGAACTCTACCAGACAGAACTTTGAATAATGTATCAGACGAATTGGAGTCAGATTTAAGTTTCAGTGGGGCCCATAGTTTAATACCATCAAACAGTCTGCATACATAATCAAAAACAGATTAAACACAGCCACTGAGGCCGGACAAGCCCATCAAGAAGTCACAGGACAATACAGGTCGATTATCGGGCCGATAAATGCAATTACCGGCCATCTAAAACACTTAACATGGATTGCTACCCTTATTGAAAACTAGCCCGCCAGAATTAAGACAATAGAGCCAACCAGATCTGGCGCGTAGATAAGGGGTTTTCGGGAAAGCATAACCAAAGGCCCCAGGTAGCAGTCATTGCTCTGGCCCACGCTCTCGCTCATGCTTTTGCCCGGCTCTCACGGCTCCGGCCTCTTGGGCTGACGCTCATACTCGTGCCCCGGCCTCGTGGTGGGTTCGCGCTCCGGAGTAGATCTTCAGTAGCTAAGGACACCATACCAGCTGCTGAAGAGAGATGAGACGAAGTTGAGCAGGTAGCCCAGGACTTGTAGTGTAGTCAGACGAGACGAGATGAAGAAGACGATAATACCTCGATAAGGGCAGAGCAGAGCAGCGAGAACCGTATCGGTAATTTTAAAACCCCCAAGCGCCTAGTAATAAGCTGACGCCTGAGGGGAGGGAGGAAGTCCCTGAGGAAGACGATAGCAAGCATCTTGTTGAAAGAGAGTGGGGACAATGGCAAGCATCTTGAATAAAGCATTGACGCAGGTCTCCACGCCATACCGAATACACAGGCATTTGGTGCATGGCCAGTAAGGCCTAAACGGTAACAACTGGTGACTGTCCGATAAATATAACGTTACCACCGACGACCGCCTGAGGGGGAAGAAGAGGAGAACCCATCGGGACGAGACGACGATGGTAGCTGAGAAGAAGAGGGTGTGTCACGGCAGCAGCTCCAGTGCCGCGCCTCTGAAAACCACGTGGCAACGGGGTACCTCAGAGGACAGAGGGCAAAACCTCAAAACCCGTTTTCTTTTCCAACAGTTAACTTTGAACTCGGACTGGTGAGCATAAATTCTGGCCCCTCATAGCTTAATCTAGTTAGGTATAGGGGTGGGATAAGGATAAGGAGATTGTTAAGATTGTTGTTTTCCCTCGATGTGCCGTGTGTTCCCCATTCCCTCTATAAGTGTATTTGCATATAATGTTGTAGTGGTAATTTCTTTTAAGACTGTATCAAATTTTCCTGTTCAATAAAATCTTGGTTTTGTTTGCATCCAAAACAGACACTGCGGATTGAGGATCATTTCCACAACAACTCGGACCCCCAACGCATGTGGCAAGGCATCCAGTCCATCACTGACTACAAGAGTAAAAACACCAGCCCCCCGGTTAGCGATGCCTCCCTTCTGGAGGAGCTTAACAACTTCTACGCTCGCTTTGACAGGGACAACAGCGGTGGCATAGTGGTTAGCACTGTTGCCTCACAGCGCCAGGGACCCGGGTTCGAATCCGGCCTCGGGTGGCTGTCTGTGTGGAGTTTGCACATTCTCCCCGTGTTTGCGTGGGTTTCCTCCGGGTGCTCCGGTTTCCTCCCACAGTCCAAAGATGTGCGGGTTAGGTTGATTGGCTATGATAAATTGACCCTTAGTGTTAGGGGGATTAAATATGTGGGGTTACGGGGAGAGGGTGGGATATGTGTTGGTGTAGGGGTTACGGGGATCGGGTGGGATATGTGTCGGTGCAAGCTCGATGGGCCGAAATGGCCTCTATCTGCACTGTGGGGTTTCTGTGATTCTGTGAACATGGAGCCGGCTACCAAAGCCTTGCCACCCCCGGAAGACCAGGTGCTCACTCTGTCGACCTCCGATGTAAGGGGTGTTCTACGCGGAGTGAACATACGTAAGGGTGCAGGACCTGATAGCATCCCTGGACGGGTACTCAAGGAATGTGCTGATCAGCTGGCTGATGTCTTCACTGCCATCTTCAATCTGTCATTGGCCCAGGCAGTAGTCCCTACATGCTTCAAGACCGCTACCATTATTCCTGTGCCAAAGCAAACGGCTGTGACGTGTCTGAATGACTATCGAACTGTCGCACTCGCACCAATCATAATGAAGTGTTTCGAGAGACTGGTCCTGGCTCACATCAAAGCCCGTGTTCCCGCCTCTCTTGACCAACACCAGTTTGCCTATCGTGCAAACAGATCAACGGAGGATGCAATCACAACTGCTCTACAGTCTGCACTGAATCATTTAGACGGTAAAGAGACCTACATCAGAATGCTGTTCATAGACTACAGCTCAGCATTCAACACTATCGTCCCCAACAAGCTGGCCACAAAACTCCACAATCTTGGTCTGAACACTTCCCTCTGCAACTGGATCCTGGACTTCCTAACAAACAGATCCCAGTCTGTCAAATTAGGTAACCACACCTCCCCCCCGCGAGCCTGAACACGGGGGCCCCACAAGGATGTTGTTGTGTCTGTGTGTTGATAGAGACACTGAAGACAGGAGTTGGTTTGATAGGTGTTTACTAAACAAAGTCTGGAGGGGAACTAACGGATACAACACAATATACAGGCTTATATAGCCCGAGTGGCCATTACCGGTATTACAGTACACATGGGGCTCTTAAAGGCACATACATTACAATTCCTCCCCTTTTAGCTAACCAGTACATAATATTTTAAGTAATTATTAATTACATGTTATAAGAAAAATAATATACACATTGCTGCAGTTAATTAATTATAAGTCAGTTTCTCTGCAGGCTTCCTGACTCGGTCCGGATAATGCCTCGGTGGTGTAGTAGTTTCTGGTGGAGTAGTAGGTTCTTTAGTCAAGGCTGATTCGGCTTGAGTGCCAGTGTCGGGTTCATCGGGTTCCAGTATCACCGGATCGGAGGTAGATATGGGTATCTCTACTTCATCGTTAGGCGTATAGAGTTGTGGTGTAGGTTGTCCCTTTTCGGATAACTCTATGATTTGGTCAGCATGGCGCCTTATTATGCTTTCTCCGATGTCTACGGTATACATCAGCGGTTCTAGTCATGTGCAGATAGTTCCAGGCTGCCATTTCTCGGTACGGTAGTCCCGGGCCAAAACTTGTTGACCTATCTGGAAGGTTCTAGTTGGCCTTTCATTCATGCCTTGAAATTGCCGGTTCTCCACGTCCCTCCTGATGTTGGGCTTGATCAAATCCAGCCGGCATCTTAGGCTTCTATTGAAGAACATCATGGCGGGAGTTTGGTTTGTATATGTGTTGCATTCCTGTATGCGAACAAGAAGATATCCACCTTGTGCTGAAGTTTTATGTCTTCATTACCCATGGCCTTCATGGCCTTCTTGAAGGTCTGGACAAATGTTTCAGCCAATCCATTGGTGGTGGGATGGTATGGGGCGGACGTGTAGTGCTTAACCCCATTGTTTTTTAAGAACTTCCTGAATTCTTCAGACACAAATTGCGGTCCATTATCAGAACAGATCTGTTCCGGCAGCCCATTCCTGGCAAATATGGTCCATAATACTGTGATGGTTTTTTCCGTGGTGGTGGAGGACATCTTTATTACCTCCTGCCACTTGGAGTGTGCATCAACCATGATTAAGAACATTGAGTCCATAAATGGACCAGCAAAGTCGATGTGTACCCTTTGCCAGGGAAATGAGGGCCACTCCCATGGATGTAGAGGGGCTTGGGGTGGAGCGTTTTGGACCTTCTGGCATCCTAGGCAGCTCTTGATAATTTCTTCTATGTCTCCATCGATACCTGGCCACCATACAAATGCTCTGGCTAGGTTCTTCATTTTCACTCCACCCAGATGCCCCTTGTGAAGCTCCTTTAGCACTTTATCCTGGAGTTTGGGTGGAATCACCACAATGGATCCACACATCAAGGTTCCTCGGCATACTGACAGCTGTTCTCTTCTTTGCGAGAATGCTGGCAACAGTTGTTCGCCATGTGCTGGCCATCCCTTCACCGTTAAGTCGTAGACTCGTGAGAGAGTCGGGTCATTTCTCGTTTCCTTTTCAATGGCAGAATTTGTTACTGGTAGACATTCCACTATGGTTGAGTGGAACATCTCCGCTGGGTCTAATGTATGTGCCTCTTCTACCGTTGGCCACGGTAGGCACGATAAACTGTCAGCATTCCCATGCTGTTTTGATCCTTTGTATGCTACGTTGTATTGGTGTGCCCCTAGAAAAAGGGACCACCTCTGTAGCCTTTGCGCTGTCATAATGGGAACACCCTTTTTAGGGTTGAATATGGAGATGCGGGGTTGATGGTCAGTCAACAAGGTAAATCTTTGTCCGTATAGGTAATGGTTGAATTTCTTTACTCCCCATACCAGGCTGAGTGCTTCCCTGTCGATTTGGGCATAGTTACGCTCAGCTGAGTTCAATGAGCGTGACGCAAAAGCTATCGGCCATTCCGAGCCATCAGGGAATTTATGCGATAATACTGCTCCTATGCCATAAGGGGATGCATCGCACGCTGGTCTGATTGGCAGTGATGGGTTGTAATGAGCCAAAACTTCTTTGGATGTGATTCAGTTTTTGCATTTATGGAAGGCATGTTTACAGTCTTCGCTCCATTTCCAAATTACTCCTGTTTGTAGCAGTTCATTAAGAGGGTGTAGAAGAGTTGATAAGTTTGGTAAAAATTTATGATAGTAATTTATTAATCCCAGGAACGACCTTAATTGTGAAACATTTTCAGGTACTGGGGCTTTTATGACCGCTTCAATTTTTTAAGGTGACTTATGCAACCCTTCCTTATTAATTATGTGGCCACAATATGATATTTGATTTTGGAAAAATTCGCATTGGGGCGATTTGCTCGTAGGCCCCGTTCTCTCAGCCTAGTGAGCACCTGCTCCAAATTGGCAAGGTGTTCGTTGTCGTTTCCTCCTGTTACAAGGATGTCGTCTAGGTAGCATTGAGTCCCCGGAATCCCTTGGAGGACTTGCTCCATAGCTCTTTGCCAGATAGCTGGAGCGGATGCTACTCCGAAAACCAGTCGATTGTACTGGTACAGACCTTTGTGTGTATTTATCGTGAGATATTTTTTAGAGGCCTCTTCAACCTCCATCTGTAGATATGCCTGTGCCAAGTCAATTTTGGTGAAACGTTTCCCTCCGGATAGTGAGGTGAAAATATCCTCTATCCTCAGAAGAGGATACTGTACCGTGTGAAGGACCGGGTTTACCGTCACCTTGAAGTCTCCACAGATGCGAATTTTTCTCTGTTCTTCAGATTTATCATTATTCAATGCTTTCTTCATGACTGGAACGATGGGTGTTGCCCACTCGCTCCAATCTATTTTGGATAATACGCCTGCATTTTCCAAATTCTCCAGCTCTGCCTCGACGGCTGAACGAATTGCGTATGGCACCGGTCTTCCTTTAAAACACTTGGGAATTGCTGCATCTTCCACTTTTATTGAGGCGGTTCCTAGTTTCTCTTGAAACACTTCTTTGGCGTTGGCCAAGATGTCTTTTAATCGTTCAGGTATGACATCATCATCGTTTTTTTTCTTACTGGTCACAGTCAGTGCTTGAATGGAGTGCCAGTCTAAACGTATTTTCCTGATCCATTCACGTTCAACAGCAGTGGGCCACCATCTTGTAGAATGTATAAATACAACTTTTGTATTTCCTTGCCGTTGTATACAACAGGCACCCTTATTTTTCCTTTGGGGTATACTTTCTGCCCCGTATATGTTTTCAAGATAATGGATGTGTCTTTTAAAGGTATATGCGGAAATAGCCGCTCGTAATCCCGTCGATTTATGACGGTCAGAGCTGATCCTGTATCTAGCTCCATTTTAACTGGGGACCCTGCTATCATGAGGGTAACCCAAATGGTCTGGTAATCATCTTTGGCAAGTACATTATGTAATTTGAGACAGCTTAGCCTCTTGTTTTCGGAGTCGCTATCGCTCTTCTGGTCTTCGGAGCTACTGTCCGTCATCATTTGTACCTTTCTGTACTTTTCTTTATTGATTTTTTTTTTCCTGTCTGTGGATTTATTTTGTCCAGATTGGCATACCCGTGCAATATGTCCAATCTTTCTGCATTGCCTGCATGCTTTGTCCTTAAACCAGCAGTCCCTCTGGTCATGGGTGGATCTGCCGCAGCGATAACATCTCTCGAAACCCTGTGTCATTTCATGGGTGCCGAAGTCCTGTGACTTTTGTTGTATCTCTGCAGCTCCTCTTGCAGCTGCTTCGTATGATACAGCCATACTGAAAGCCTTGTCCAGTGTTAAATCCTTTTCAGAAAGCAGCCTTTTCTGTGTTCCTTCACTTAAGAGACCGCAGACGAATTTGTCTCGAAGATAATCTGCTAGTCCTGTCCCGAATTGGCAGTGTTTTGATAGCTTCCTTAATTCGGTGAGGTAATCAGCGTTACTTTCATTCTTGTGTTGATTTCTCTTGAAGAATTTGAATCGTTCCGCTATCAGCAGCAGTGTTGGGTTTAAGTGCTCCTGTAGGGTATCAACAATTTCTTTAAAATTCTTGTCCTTTGGTTTGGCTGGAGTGATTAAATTTCGTAACAGCCCGTATGTCTTTGCGCCCATTAGATTTAGCAGTACTGAAGCATTTTTTTCATCTTCTATTCCATTTGCAGTGCAATATACCTCCACTCTTTCCACATATGTGGTCCAATCCTCTATCTCGTTATCAAAAGAATGAATATTGCCAGACTTAGGCATCTTAGAAAAGATATGGCGCTTCCCGCGCTTTTCTTTCTTTTCTGCAGAAAAGATATGGCGCTTCCCGCGCTTTCCCGCCGCTGCTGCCGATGACAACGCTGTTTCCCGCGGTTTCCGTTCTTTTCTTTCTTTATTTATTTATTTACCGTTGGAGACTCATTCCTGCCAGACCCTTTCTCTCCAGGTCTGAACGCTGACCTGCTTGCAGCACTGGCTGTCTCCCGGATGCTCCCTCCCCGTCTGTCACTGCCTGCCTCCGCTTTCGCTGCTTGGCCCAGCTGTAGAGCCAGCCGCTGAAGCCCCAGCCTGATGCCCAGGAAGGATTAGCACAGTACCTGCCACCAGCTTGGCCAGCTGGTGAAACCACAGCTTCTTTCACTTTCTTGATTCTTCTGGACGCCAGAGGAATCAATGTCCTTGAGGTGCTGCCGAATTGCAGGTAAGTCCGTTTCCACTTCGTCGCCATTGTTGTGTCTGTGTGTTGATAGAGACACTGAAGACAGGAGGTGGTTTGATAGGTGTTTACTAAACAAAGTCTGGAGGGGAACTAACGGATACAACACAATATACAGGCTTATATAGCCCGAGTGGCCATTACCGGTATTACAGTACACATGGGGCTCTTAAAGGCACATACACTACAGATGTGTGCTGAGCCCCCTCCTCTACTCCCTCTTCACCCACGACTGTGTGGCTGTTCATGGTTCCAACACCATCATCAAGTTTGCGGATGATACCACGGTGGTAGGCCAGATCACCAACAACGATGAGTCAACCTACAGGGAGGAGGTCCAGCATCTTGTGAAGTGGTGCGCTGATAACAACCTGGCCCTTAACATCAAGAAAGCCAAGGAAATCATTGTGGACTTCAGGAAGTCTAAAGGCGGAAGTCACCCCCCCATCCATATCCATGGGGCTGTGGTGGAAAGGGTGGACAGCTTTAAGTTCCTCGGAGTCCACATCACGGAAGACCTCTCCTGGTCCCTCAATACCTCCTCTCTGGTGAAGAAGGCCCAGCAGCGCCTATATTTCCTAAGGAGGATGAAGGGATGTAACCTGTCACCCCTGATCCTCTCTAACTTTTACCGCTGCACAATAGAGAGCATCCTGACGAACTGTATCACAGTATGGTATGACAGCTGTAGCTACTATGACCGGAAAGCCCTGCAGTGGGTAGTCAAAACTGCCCAACGCATTACCGGCACCCGGCTACCGACCATAGAGCACATATACCAGAAACGCTGTTTACGGAGGTCACGGACCATCATCAAAGACCCTACCCACCCCAGCCACAGTCTGTTCGCCCCCCTTGCCATCTGGGAGACGCTAGGGATGCATTCGCACCCGAACGACCAGATTTAGGAACAGCTTCTTTCCCAGGGCTGTCATCCTACTGAACTCCACAAATAAACCCTAAAGCCTGCACATCTGCCAATGCACTTTATTATGTTTATGTTAATGTATTACAAGCCAAATGAATGTTGAATGTTTAAATATCTTAATCTAAATGTACACTCTCAGGAGCCGCAAGCCTACATTTTGTTGTACTGCACTTGTGCACTAACAATGACAATAAAGTTGATTATGATACCTGAGTTTTCTATATCGCTGCCTGTACCTAAGTCCAGTGTCTAGAACCCAAGGGCGTGGGAGAGATTCGAACCGCTCACAAACAGTCAGGGGCATAACTGACTGGCGCACGCGCCACACCCGCCACCCCCCTACAAGTCCAGGGCCCAGCGGGCTGCAGCAACGCGAGGGGGGTAGGGAAGCTCGGGGGCCTTCTCCCCGGAGGGAGAGAATGGCCTTGAGTCCTGCTGCACTGGACGCAGACGAGGAGCGGGTCCTCGCTGAAATGAGTGCCCAGGCGGTGCAAAGGCACACTGAGCTCATGGCTGCGGTGGCAAGGATGCCCAAATCCATTGAATCACTGGCAAGGAGTGTGTAGCACTTCGCTGTAGCACAGGCAGCTGCCACGCAAAAGCTAAGTGCTGCAATGCAGTCAGTGGCTGGTCTCATGCAGACGCAGATTGAGGCCACGCGAGCACTGACTGCTGCCACCATCGCTGGATCGGGCAGATTTCCCTGGGGCTCTCACCACGCCGCAGTAGGCCAGCAATCTGTGCTCTATCAGATTGCTCTGGATGCTGAAGTGCTGCCCCATGGGAGTGCCAGTGTGTCGGTCGAGCAGGGAGTTGCTGTCCTCTCTCAAGATGACAGTATTCCTGCTGCCACCACTGGCACTTCTCCACTGCAGTTGCCACCACCTGTAGGACAGACTGCTGCCGCCCATGCAGAGTTGGTGCAGTCAGCAGCTGGGCCCTCCACACCCAGAGCTGGTCCAGGCTGTCCCTCAACGGCACCTGCAGTCTCAGTTCTGACACTCAGCAGCCTTCCCCCAGCCTTGCTCCAGCCACTGGGGTCCCATTACGGAGATGCTGCAGGGTGGGAAGGGGGGAATTTCGCAAGGGAAGCAGATCACCATCGAAGGGCAAAAAGTAGGAGGTGTGGCTAAATGTTTTTCATTGTTTTATTGAGGTTCGTGGCCAAATTTTTGTTACTATTTTGGACATTGTCTCCAGGTTGTGAGAGCCAGTTATGTGAATGACTGTTTTTTTTTGTGTTTCTTTCTATTACTTTGTCATGCGGAAATGAGACACACAGAGTTTGTGAAATAAAGAAGTGTCTGTATTCAAAATGTACATGTTTGGTCTTTGCACTCATTGTTGCCTTAGGGGTTGCAGGATGGTTTAATTCAGGTTTTTTGAATGGCAGAACCATTCCCTCAGTGGGGGCCTAGAAGCGACTTGCTATGAGCCTTTGACAGACGGCCCTTCCACTTTGTGCCTCCCTCCCACCTTGGTGCTGCTGATGATTATCCTCCTCATCTTCCTCCTCCTCCTCCGCTGGTGCTCCAATGTCTGGTGGCATTGGCTGGGTCCTGAGGATTGCAAGGTTATGCAGCATGCAGCAAACAACAACGAAGTGGGAGACTTGCTCAGGCGAGTACTGCAGGGCTCCTCCAGAATGGTCCAGACAGTGGAACAATTGCTTGAGCACACCGATTGTGTGCTCAACGATGTTCCTGGTAGCTTGATGGCTCTTGTTGTATCGTAGCTCAGCAGGGGTGCTGGGCGAATGGAGCAGTGCACAGAGGATATCCCTTGTCCCCGAGAAGCCAACCTCCTGGGTGATGCGGCGCCTTGTAAAGGTCTGCCACAGAAGTCTGGTGCAGGATGAAGGCATCATGGCTGCTGCCTTGAAAGTGGGCATTGACAGCGAGTATCAGCTGTCTGTCGTCACAGACCAACTGGATGTTTAAGGAATGGAAGCCCTTTCGGTTGCGGAAATCCTCGGCATTCTCTTGCGGCGCCCGCAAAACCACATGCGTGCAGTCAACGGCGCCCTGCACCATGGGGAAGCCCGCTATCATCACAAAGCCCATTGAGCATTCTTGCTGCTTGCCTGGGGTCATGGGGAAAGAGATGTTCTCTCATCTCCTTTTAAAGAGAGCATTTGTGACCTGACGGATGCAGCAATGCACCGCGAACTGGGAGATATTGGCGATGTCCCCAGTTGCTGATTGAAATGAGCCGGTGGCATAAAAGTTGAGAGCCACTGTTATCTTCACTGCCACTGACAGAGATGTCCTGCTCCTCAGTTGAGGCTGCAGATCTGGCTGAAGCAGGTGGCAGAGCTCAGGGACCACCTCCTTGCTGAATCGCAGCCTTCGCAAACGCTGCTCCTCAGACATATTAATGTAGGAGAACTGTTGGCAAAAAACGCTGGGAGGGTAAGGTCTCCTGTACCGAGGCCTGTTGGCCCTCCTCTGTCTGGTCATGATTGCCACTCTCTGCATTTCTGTGCCCTCCGAAAGTGATGGAGAAGGACGACGTTCACATCCATTGTAGTTCCCATAGTATCTGGGCAAGCAAAGTTATGAAGGTAAAAAGCAAAGTACCTGCAAAATTATGGTCAGAAGCTAAAACTACCTCTGACAGTGTTGACTCAATGCAGAAGTCTCTCTTTCTCTCTTTTTCTCTCTCCAAATCTCTTTCTCTCTCAACAGGACGAGTGGTGCAAAAATGGCTACCACACAAAAGCCAGGAAAAGGCCCCCTTTAAATAGCACCCCCCCAGCCCCACTATGACTGGGAAGTGTTCCAGTCAACCTGTCATTGGTAGCACCAGGTGGAAAGGAGGGGGGCACCACTGAATTTCCGGTCCGGGGCGCCCCAAGGGCGTTGCACTCTCGAATGACGTCAAGATCTTCTATTGTTTAGTGCCGCCGCAAAATGTCTGGTCAATTTCGTGAGGGGCGCAGATATCACCGCGCCCGGGAGCTAGTTGCTTTGTGCCCCACTTAGCGCCCTCTTAAGGTGCTAACGGGTGGCGCTACCAACTGAATTTTTCCCCCATTGTGTCACCACAAGTGTGCCCAACTACTGGCATGGACAGCACACCTGGTGTCTGGTGATTGACAGCAGTTTCTTCTTTAAACCTGAGGCAGAAGTTCAAGTGGCCCAGGAACGGATTGTACCCATCCCTGAACCCTCAACTGTTCACCTCACTGTCAGGGGAAACATTACCAACCTGCAAAATTACTTAACACATTTTGGCTATGAAATTCCCCCTCTACCCAAACACCTTACCACCCAACTAAAAACAGTGGTCATCTCACAGAAACATTTCTACACATTAGAACAGAATACAGTCGAGATAGGGGCCAAGATCTTGGATATCATAGTTGAACCTTGGTGTAGTGTATGTGCCTTTAAGAGCCCCAGGTGTGCTGTGGTGCCGGTGATTGCCACTCGGGCTATATAAGCCTGTGTATTGTGTATATCCGTTAGAACCCCCCCCCAGGCATTGCTTAGTAAATACCTATGAACCAACTCCTGTCTTCAGTGTCTTTATCAACACAAGGACACTACAGTGGCGACGAAGTGGAAACGGACTTACCTGCAATTCGGCAGCACCTCAAGGGCATCGATTCCTAGGGCGTCCTGAAGACTCAAGGAAGTGAGAGAAGCTGTGGTTTCACCAGCTGGCCAAGCTGGTGGCAGGTACTGCGCTAATCCTTCCTGGGCGTCAGGCTGGGGCTCCAGCGGCTGGCTCTACAGCTGAGACAGGCAGCGAAATCGGAGGCAAGCAATAACGGACTGGGAGGGAGCACTCGGGAGACGGCCAGCGCGGCAAGCAGGTCAGCGTTCAGACCTGGAGAGAAACTCCGGCGAGAACGAGTCTCCAACAATAAATAAAAAAATAAAACAAACAGAAACCGCAGTAAACAGCGTTGTCATCGGCAGCAGTGGCGGGAAAGCACGGGAAGCGCCATATTTTTTCTACAGAAAAGAAAGAAAAGCGCGGGAAGCGCCATATCTTTTATAAGATGCCTAATTTTGGCAATATTGATGTTTTTGATAACGAGATAGAGGATTGGATCACAAATGTGGAAAGAGTGGAGATATATTGCACCGCAAATGGAATAGAAGATGAAAAAAAAGCTTCAGTACTTCTGGATCTAATGGGCGCAAAGACATACAAGCTGTTACGAAACTTAATCACTCCAGCCGAACCAATGGACAAGAATTTTAAGGAGATTGTTGATACCCTACACTGCCAATTCGAGGCAGGACTGGCAGATTCTCTGCGAGACAAATTCGTCTGCGATCCCCTAAGTGTAGAAACACAAAAAAAGCTATCTTCTGAGAAAAATTTAACACTGGACAAGGCTTTCAGTGCAATAGGAGCTGCAGAGATACAGCAAAGGCCACAGGACTTCGGCACCCATGAAATGACACGGGTTTTCGAGAGATGTTACCGCTGTGGCAGATCCACCCATGACTAGAGGGACTGCTGGTTCAAGGAAAAAGCATGCAGGCGATGCGGAAAGATGGGACACATTCCACGTGTGTGCCGATCTGAAAACAGAAAATCCACTAACAGGAAAGAATCAATAAGGAGAAGCACAGAAAGGTACAAATGATGACGGACAGTAGCTCCGAAGACCAGAAGAGTGATAGCGACTCGGGGAACAAGAGACTAAGCTCTCTCAAATTACATAATGTAATTGCCAAAGAAGATTACCAGACCATTTGGGTTACCCTCACAATAGCAGGGTCCCCAGTTAAAATGGAGCTAGATACAGGATCAGCTCTGACCATCATAAATCGACGGGATTACGAGCGGCTATTTCCGCATATACCTTTAAAAGACACATCCATTATCTTGAAAACATATACGGGGCAGAAAGTATACCCCAAAGGAAAAATAAGGGTGCCTGTTGTATACAACGGCAAGGAAATACAAAAGTTGTGTTTATACGTTCTACAAGATGGTGGTCCACCGCTGTTGGGACGTGAATGGATCAGAAAAATACATTTAGACTGGCACTCCATTCAGGCACTGACGGTGACCAGTAAGGAAAAAAATGATGATGGCGTCATACCAGAACGATTAAAAGACATCTTGGCCAACGCCAAGGAAGTGTTTCAAGAGAAACTAGGAACCTTGAAAGGCATCACCGCCTCAATAAAAGTGGAAGATGCGGCAATTCCCAAGTTTTTTAAGGCAAGACCGGTGCCATACGCAATTCGTCCAGCAGTCGAGGCAGAGCTGGAGAATTTGGAAAATGCAGGCGTATTATCTAAAATAGATTGGAGCGAGTGGGCAACACCCATCGTCCCAGTCATGAAGAAAGCATTGAAGAATGATAAATCTGAAGAACAGAGAAAAATTCGCATCTGTGGAGACTTCAAGGTGACTGTAAACCCGGTCCTTCACACGGTACAGTATCCTCTTCCGAGGATAGAAGATATTTTCGCCTCACTATCCGGAGGGAAACATTTCACCAAAATTGACTTGGCACAGGCATATCTACAGATGGAGGTTGAAGAGGCCTCTAAAAAATATCTCATGATAAATACACACAAAGATCTGTACCAGTACAATCGACTGGTTTTCGGAGTAGCATCCGCTCCAGCTATCTGGCAAAGAGCTATGGATCAAGTCCTCCAAGGGATTCTGGGGACTTAATGCTACCTAGACGACATCCTTGTAACAGGAGAAAACGACAACGAGCACCTTGCCAATTTGGAGCAGGTGCTCACTAGGCTGAGAGAACGGGGCCTACGAGCAAATCGCCCCAATGCGAATTTTTCCAAAATCAAACATCATTTTGTGGCCACACAATAAATAAGAAAGGGTTGCATAAGTCACCTGAAAAAATTGAAGCGGTCATAAAAGCCCCAGCACCTGAAAATGTTTCACAATTAAGGTCGTTCCTGGGATTAATAAATTGCTATCATAAATTTTTACCGAACTTATCAACTCTTCTACGCCCTCTTAATGAACTGCTACAAACAGCAGTAATTTGGAAATGGAACGAAGACTGCAAAAGTGCCTTCCATAAATGCAAAGGCTTAATCACATCCAAAGAAGTTTTGGCTCATTACAACCCATCACTGCCAATCAGACTGGCGTGCGATGCATCCCCTTACGGCATAGGAGCAGTATTATCACATAAATTCCCTGATGGCTCGGAACGGCCGATAGCTTTTGCGTCACGCTCATTGAACTCAGCTGAGCGTAATTATGCCCAAATCGACAGGGAAGCACTCAGCCTGGTATGGGGAGTAAAGAAATTCAACCATTACCTACACGGACAAAAATTTACCTTGTTGACTGACCATCAACCCCTCATCTCCATATTCAACCCTAAAAAGGGTGTTCCCATTATGACAGCGCAAAGGCTACAGAGGTGGTCCCTTTTTCTAGGGGCACACCAATACAACATAGAATACAAAGGGTCAAAACAGCATGGGAATGCTGACGGTTTATCGCACCTACCGTTGCCAACGGTAGAAGAGGCACATACATTAGACCCAAAGGAGATGTACCAATCTACCATAGTGGAATGTCTACCAGTAACAAATTCTGCCATGAAAGGGAAACGAGAAATGACCCGACTCTTTCACGGGTCTACGATTTAACAGTGAAGGGATGGCCAGCACATGGCGAACCACTGTTGCCAGCATTCTCGCAAAGAAGAGAACAGCTGTCAGTGTGCCGAGGAACCTTGATGTGTGGATCCAGAGTGGTGATTCCACCCAAACTCCAGGATAAAGTGCTAAAGGAGCTTCACGAGGAGCATCTGGGTGGAGTGAAAATGAAGAACCTAGCCAGGGCGTTTGTATGGTGGCCAGGTATCGATGGAGACATCGAAGAAATGACCAAGAGCTGCCTAGGATGCCAGAAGGTCCAAAACGCTCCACCACAAGCCGCTCTACATCCATGGGAGTGGCCCTCATCTCCCTGGCAAAGGGTACACATCGACTTTGCTGGTCCATTTATGGACTCAATGTTCTTAATCGCGGTTGATGCACACTCCAAGTGGCTGGAGGTAATAAAGATGTCCTCCACCACCCCGGAAAAAACCATCACAGTATTATGGACAATATTTGCCAGGAATGGGCTGCCGGAACAGATCTGTTCTGATAATGGACTGCAATTTGTGTCCGAAGAATTCAGAAAGTTCATAAAAAACAATGGGGTTAAGCACTACACGTCCAGCCCATACCATCCCGCCACCAATGGATTGGCTGAAAGGTTTGTCCAGACCTTCAAGAAGGCCATAAAGGCCATGGGTAATGAAGACATAAAACTTCAGCACAAGGTGGATAACTTCTTATTCGCATACAGGAATGCAACACATATGGTTACCAACCAAACTCCCGCCATGATGTTCTTCAATAGAAACCTAAGGTGCCGGCTGGATTTGGTCAAGCCCAACATCAGAAGGGACGTGGAGAACCCCTTTGACCCTGTCACGCATAGCATCCGGCAGTAAGTCAGGGGGCACTACTTGAAGATCACAGCCAGGGCACGAGCGGGGCACTGCACATGGAGATATCGTCATCGCCGGAGGTGCAGCGCCGTGGGGCACTAACGGGAGGGGCAATTCAACCGAATTTCTTAATATCTAACCTTATATGTGCAACACTTTGAGACTTTCCTGCAATTTGCTTTATGGAATAATATAAATGCAAGTCTTTGTTTACCCACTCCCCAACCCCCAAAAAAGCAAACATACTAAAATAAATGAAACAGGTACATATGTGGATTAAAATAATGCATTTCTAAACATTATTGTTTCAAACATTTTTGGAAATGTTTAGAGCACCAAACTCTAACTCATACGTGCCAGGCCGGCCTTGTGGGTTGGCAATGTGGGCGACTGCCTAGTCGCCATGGTCAGGGGGGCGCTGTGGTCAAGAGGTACTGACGTTAACGGTGTCGACCTCTGCGAAGAATTTGGCTCTCTCCGAATCTGCTTCCAATGGACTGTAGTGCTCCTCAAGAAGAGCAAACTTCAAGTTGCAAGAACATGGATAGCACTCAGGATCCTGTTAACCATGCCTGTATTGGTGGAGAGCAGTGAACGGAGCTTCTCGAAGTTGAAGCTCATAAAAATATATTTGCGATCGATCATGGGAGACACCAGGCTAGCTTCGCTGGCCATCCTGCCTATTGAGAATGATGAGCCTCAAAATATCTTGGTGAACAATGTTTTTTATTTGTAATTGTTGTTTATTTGTTTAGTGTTTAGTTTATTTGTCACCTGGCTATAATGTTATTTTTTATGACTTACATTGTTTATTATTTAAATTATAAAAAACCTTTGAGATTACTGCTTTATTTCTAAAATTTTCACTGATACTACTGCAGACATAAACTCAAAGAAAGGGCGCCAAAGTACAAGTTCGGCAAGGGTGCCATTTTCCCTAAGGAAGGCCCTGCATAAGTGTCAGCCTTCACTCAGGAGGAGCACTCTCACTTTTAAATCAGAGGTTCTTGGGTTCAAACCCCACTCCTGAGACTTGAGCACATAAGCTGGGCTGGCACTTTAAAGCAGTAGTAAGGGAATAACGGAATGAATTGCCTGAAAGGGCAGTAGAAGCAGATTCAATATAATTTTCAAAAGGAAAAGGGTGCAGAGGAGATTTACTTGAATGGTACCAGGGATGAGGGAATTCCATTATGTAGAAAGACTGGAGAATCTGGGAATTTTCTCCTTAGAGCAAAGGAAGCTTAGGGGAAATTTAATAAAGATGTTCAAAATTATGAGGGATTCTGATAGAGAAGATAGGGAGGAAGTGATTCAACTGGCAGAGAGTCAGTAACTGAAGGATACAGATTCTAGATAATTGGCACAAAAGCCAGGGGGGAATGAGGAGACATATTTTTATTCAGTGAGTTGTTATGATCTGGAATTCAATAGTAATTTTCAAAAGGATACTGGTCTATGTACTTAAAAAAGAAAAAAAATTGTAGGGCTTTGGGGAAAGAGCAGGGGAGTGGGACTAATTGAATAGCTCTTTCAGAGAGCCGGCACAGGCATGATGGGACGAATGGCCTCCTTCTATGCTGTATGATTCTACATACTGAGGAAAATTAAATAAAATGAAAATCACTGGAAATACACAGCAGGTCAGTCAGTCAGCACCTGTAGAGTGAATCATAAATGCAGCCATCACAGAGAGGAAGTGAATGAGTCGAATGACTTGCACGCTACTTAATAGAAAATTGTTAAATAATATAAAATATGAATGGTGAGTTGCTAGAGAAACATAAAAAGGATGAAGGGTTGTGCAAATAGCGAGGAATGAAAAGACACGAGGACGGACAAATCAAGAAAAGTGAGGAATTGGAGAAAAATGGAGAAAGAGAAAAACAGCCAAATACAAATGCAGCCGATTTAAGATAATTGGCAATAAAGCCAATAAAACCTTGTAATCCTCGAGGCAATAGTCTACATTCAGTGAACATATGTAGAGTAACAGGATAGAGAGAGAGCGAGAGATGATATCCCTCTATGTTTCAAGCTATTCAAATATCCTTATTTCAGCACAGAAACCACCTGAAGATATTTATTAAAGCCATCTGAAATTAAAACAGAAAATGTTGTCAAAACACGTCGTGTGCGCAGTCCCAAGGGCAAAACAAAACAGGTTGACACATGGGATTAGATCCCCTGACATTGTCCACCCCGAATGAAAACTGCCTTCCCTGCACCTGGACATCCCACATCACAGACCACACCCACCCCCCCAACCCCCGCTGTTAAGTGAAAAGGACATAGCTGCGATCTGAAGTTACTAAAGTCAATGGTCTAGAAATTCAGTCGCGTTTGCGCCCACTTATTGGCTATAGAGTGGTTTGCGCCGGAAGTTTTTTAGCGCCCGAAATTCAGTTGGTCCCTAACATCGGCATTAGCCGGTAGCGCTGCGCCGGCACCGATGACGTCATCGGTGTGCGCAGCACCCCGGTTCCAATGCTATTCCGTCCCGATGGCCAAATTCAGTTGCGGCCGCCTCGCCCGTAGCGGCCGCAAACAGCGTTTGAAAAACGGTGCCTTGCAGCTCTGAGAGGCCGGCGTATAAAGGTGGAGGGGCGGCCGGCCGCTTTCCCGGCGGCCGCCTGGCCGCACCTCCCTCCCCGGACTCCTGCACCACCCCCCCGCGGCACCCCCCCCCCGGACTCCTGCACCACCCTCCCGCGAGCCCGGCACTTCTCCGTGGTGCCGGGCTCATTTGCCGGGGGAATCCAGCGGCGATCTCACGGCTGCAGGCAGCTCCTCCTTAAGAGAAGGAGGAGGCCTGCAGTACCCCAGCCTGCCACACCGCATCGGGTGCCGCAGCGGCAGCTGGACGCCTGAAACTGACTTTCATCGCCCCAAACGAGGCGGCCAAACCCTGCAATAGCGCCCGCCTCCGTCTTGGGGCGGCGCAACTGAATTTCAGGCGGGCGCTACGGGAATCCGGGCGAACGCAAAATTTCGGGCACTAAAGACCTGGCGCGGCGATACCGAATTTTTAGCCCAATGTTCAGACTGCTATTGTTCCTGAGACTTGTACTGAGTTTTGTTGGGGAATGCAGGAGTCCAAAGGAAGAATGGTCAGACAGGGAATGGAAGGAGAAGTTCATTGGCAAGCCACAGGGGGCATCAGCATTATACTTCCAGAACAGAGATGTTCCGCAAAGTAGTCATCTAAATGTTAATTTGGTCTTCCCTGATGTAAAGGAGAGTGCACCGTGATCAGTGAATACAGATTGGAGGAATTACTGTTTCAACTGCAAAGAGTTTTTGGAGCCCTGGGACAGTGGTGTGGGAGGAAACCCAAGTCCCGCCAACTTGCATCAAGTCCCGTTCGCCCATCTCCCCTGTGCTCGCTGAACTACATTGGCTCCCGGTTAAGCAGCACCTCGAATTCAAAATTCTCATCATTGTTTTCAAATCACTCCATTGCCTCGCCTCTCTCTATCTCTGAAACCTCCTTCAGCCCCACAACTCCCTGAGATATCTGCGCTCCTCTAATTCTGTCCTCCTGAGCATCTCTGATTATAATTGCTCATACTTTGGTGGCCATGCCTTCTGTTGCCTTGGCCCTAAGCTCTGGAATTCCCTGCCTAAACCTGTCCACCTCTCTACCTCTCTTTCCTCCTTTAAGACACTCCTTAAAACGTACCTCTTTGACCATAAAAACAGGCTTTGAAGTGCGATTTTGCACTGAGTGTGGTTTCAACAGAGTGCTGAGAGTTGGGTGAGTCAGGGAGTTAGGTGAGGCAAGGCCTCAGAGTTTCGGCGGGTGCTTCAGTGGTAGAGCAGGCCTACAAAGGGCTCCAGAGACCAGGTAAGGCTTACTTTACTGGTGGTATTGAATTAATTTAATTTAAATTGATTAAAGGGGTAGGTCATGCCAGGAGAGCCCAGCCCCGTGATATGCTCCTCTTGCTCTATGTGGGAATTCAGGGACGCTGCCAGTGTCCCTGACCAACACGTGTGCCAGAAATGCATCCAGCTGCAGCTACTAACGGGCCGTCTTGGGGCGCTGGAGCTGCGGGTGGATGGGTTGTGGAGCTTTCACGATGCTGAGAGGGTCGCGAATTACTCGTACAGTGAGTTGGTCACACCGCAGGGTAGGGCTGCACAGGCAGAAGGGAAATGGGTGACCACCAGGCGGAACAATAAAAGCAGGCAGGTAGTGCAGGGGACCCCTGTGGCCATCCCCCTTTCAACCAGGTATACCGCTTTGGATACTGTTGGGGAGGATGACTTACCAGGGGAAGGCGGCAGCAGCCAACTTCCTGGCACTGGGGGTGCTCCTGCTGCCCAGGAAGGGAGGAAAAAGAGTGGGAGAGCAATAGTGGTAGGGGATTCTATAATAAGGGGAACAGATAGGCGTTTCTGTGGCCGTAGACGTGAATCCAGGATGGTTTGTTGCCTCCCTGGTGCCAGGGCCAAGGATGTCACTGAGCGGCTGCAGGGCATTCTGGAGGGGGAGGGCGAACAGCCAGAGGTCGTGGTCCACATTGGTACCAACGACATAGGTAAAAAGAGGGATGAGGTCCTGCAGCAAGAATTTAGGGAGCGAGGTAGAAGATTAAAGAGCAGGACCTCAAAGGTTGTAATCTCTGGATTACTCCCGGTGCCACGTGCTAGTGAGTATAGGAATAGGAAGATAGAACAGATGAATGCGTGGCTAAAGGGATGGTGCAGGAGGGAGGGCTTTAGTTTCCTGGATCACTGGGTCTGCTTCTGGGAAAGGTGGGACTTGTACAAGTCGGACGGTTTACACCTGAACCAGAGGGGGACCAATATCCTTGCGGGGAGGTTTGCTAGCACTGTTGGGGGGGGTTTAAACTAACTTGGCAGGGGGATGGGATACAGAGTGGAGCTATAGTAGGGGGTGATTTACAGCCAAATACTGAGGAAAAAACAAGTCAGCTGGGAAGGCAGAGCAAATATGTGAAGGCAAAAGGGAATATGGCAAGGCTGGAAGGCATTTATTTTAATGCAAGGAGTCTTGCAAATAAGGTGAATGAACTGAAGTTGTTGTTGAACACATGGGAGTACGATATTGTTGCTATCACGGAGACATGGTTGAGGGAGGGTCAGGACTGGCAGCTCAATATTCCGGGGTATAGAATCTTCAGGCGAGACAGAGGGGGGGGTAAAAGGGGAGGGGGTGTTGCAATATTAATTAAGGAGTCAATTACTGCTGTAAGGAGGGATGATATATTAGCAGGCTCCTCTAATGAGGCCATATGGGTAGAACTTAAAAACAAAAAGGGGGCAAGCACTTTGCTGGGAGTGTACTATATGCCCCCAAACAGTCAGGGGGAGATAGAGGAACAGATATGTAGGCAAATCTCAGAGAGGTGCAAAAATAATAGGGTAATAATAGTGGGGGATTTCAACTTCCCCAATATTAATTGGGATAGTCAGAGTGTGAAAGGCTTAGAGGGTGCAGAATTCTTAAAGTGCATCCAGGAGAGCTTTTTGAGCCAACATGTAGAAAGTCTTACAAGAGAGGGGGCGGTACTGGACCTAATTCTAGGGAATGTAGCCGGGCAAGTGGTGGAAGTGTCAGTAGGAGAGCATTTTGGCGACAGTGACCATAATTCGGTGAGATTTAAGGTGGTCATGGAAAAAGACAAAGACGGCCCGGGAATAAGGGGTCTAAATTGGGGGAAGGCCGATTTTAATATGATAAGGCAGGATCTGGCCAAAGTGGACTGGGAGCAGCTACTTATAGGAAAATCCACATCAAAGCAGTGGGAGACTTTCAGAAGGGAAATAGAGAGAGTACAACGCCAACATGTTCCCGTAAAGGTCAAGGGTGGGACCAACAAGCAAAGGGAACCTTGGATGACAAGGGATATACAAAAATGCATTAGGAAAAAAAGGGGGGCTTTTGGCAGTTACAAAAGACTAAAGACGGAGGAAGCCCTAGAGGAGTATAAAAAGTGCAGGGACATATTTTAAAAAAAAATTAGGAGAGCGAGGAGGGGCCATGAAATAACACTGACGAGCAAAATAAAGGAAAATCCTAAGATGTTTTATAAGTGTATTAAGGGCAAGAGGATAACCAGGGGAAGGGTAGGGCCCATTAGGGACCAAAGTGGCAATCTGTGTGTGGAGCCAGATGATGTAGGCGGGGTTTTAAATGAATTTTTTGCATCTGTGTTCACTATGGAGAAAGACGATGTAGACATAGAAATCGGGCAAGGGGACTGTGATATACTTGAACATATTAGCATCGAGAGGGAGGAGGTACTAGCGGTTTTAGCAGGCCAAAAAGTGGATAAATCCCCAGGCCCGGACGAGATGTATCCCAGGCTGCTGTGTGAGGCAAAGGAGGAGATTGCAGGGGCTCTAACACAAATTTTCAGAACCTCTCTGGCCACAGGGGATGTACCAGAGGACTGGAGAACAGCTAACGTAGTACCATTATTCAAGAAGGGTAGCAGGGATAAACCAGGGAATTACAGGCCAGTGAGCCTAACATCTGTGGTAGAGAAATTATTGGAAAAAATTCTGAGGGACAAAATTAGTCTCCACTTGGAGAGGCAAGGATTAATCGGGGATAGTCAGCATGGCTTTGTCAAGGGTAAATCATGTCTGACCAATCTGATTGAATTTTTCGAGGGGGTGACTAGGTGTGTGGATGAGGGAAATGCTGTGGATGTGGTATACATGGACTTCAGTAAGGCTTTTGACAAAGTCCCGCATAGGAGACTGGTCAAGAAGGTAAGAGCCCATGGGATCCAGAGTGCCTTGGCACGTTGGATCCTAAACTGGCTGAGTGGCAGGAGGCAGAGGGTGATGGTCGAAGGTTGCTTTTGTGACTGGAAGCCTGTGTCCAGTGGGGTACCTCAGGGATCGGTGCTGGGTCCCTTGCTGTTTATGATCTACATAAATGATTTGGATGAGAATGTAAAAGGTATGATCAGTAAGTTCGCAGATGACACGAAAATTGGTGGGGTGGTAAATTGCGAGGAGGAAAGCCTCAGGCTACAGGACGATATAAACGGGTTGGTCAGATGGGCGGAAAAGTGGCAAATGGAATTTAACCCTGAAAAGTGCAAGGTGATGCATTTTGGATGGACAAATAAGGCAAGGGAATACACAATGAGTGGTAGGACCCTAGGAAGTACAGAGGGTCAGAGGGACCTTGGTGTACATGTACATAGATCCCTGAAGGCAGCGGAACAGGTAGATAAGGTGGTTAAAAAGGCATATGGGATACTTGCCTTCATTAGCCGAGGCATAGAATATAAGAGCAGGGAGGTTATGATGGAGCTGTACAAAACGCTGGTAAGGCCACAGCTGGAGTACTGTGTGCAGTTCTGGTCGCCTCACTATAGGAAGGATGTGATTGCTTTGGAGAGGGTGCAGAGAAGATTCACCAGGATGTTACCTGGGATGGAGCGCCTCAGCTATGAAGAAAGACTAAACAGGCTGGGGTTGTTTTCCTTGGAGCAAAGAAGGCTGAGGGGGGACCTGATTGATGTGTACAAAATGATGAGGGGCATAGATAGGGTAGATAAAGAGGAACTTTTCCCCTTAGTTGGGGGGTCAATAACAAGGGGGCATAGATTCAAGGTAAGGGGCAGGAGGTTTAGAGGGGATTTGAGGAGGAACTTTTTCACCCAGAGGGTGGTTGGAGTCTGGAACTCACTGCCTGAAAGGGTGGTAGAGGCAGGAACCCTTACAACATTCAAGAGGCATTTGGATGAGCACGTGAAATGCCATTGCATACAAGGCTATGGACCAAATGCTGGAAAATGGGATTAGATTGGACAGGGCTTGATGGACGGCGCAGACACGATGGGCCGAAGGGCCTCTTTCTGTGCTGTATAACTCTATGACTCTATGACCAAGTTTTTGGTCACCTGCCCTAATTTCTCCTTATGTGGCTCGATGTCAAATTTTTTGTCATACAATACTCCTGTGCAGCACCTTGGGATGTTTTACTACATTAAAAGGTGCTATATAAATACAAGTTGTTATTGTTGTTTTTGCGATAACTGAATGTGTTGCATCTCTTGTGGTTGCACAGGAAGGTCCTATGAGAAGGATATCTGGAAGCAACAACAACAACTTGCATTTATATAGCAACTTTAACATAGTAAAACATCCCAAGGTGCTTCACAGGAGCATTAGCAAACAACATTTGTCACATACGGAGATATTAGGACAGATGACAAAAGTTTGATAAAAGTGGTAGGTTTCAAGGAGCGTCTCAAAGGAGGAGAGAGAGGTAGAGAGCCAGAGAGGTTCTGGGAGGGAATTCCGGAGCTTAGGGCTGGGTAGATGCAATGTTGGTAGAGGAGTGGACAGGGTATCATGGAGGGACTGGGTCATCTGGAGAGGAGGAGAAAATATGCTGGGTAATGGAATGATGTTGTTTGGTGGAAGAAATGACAGAAGGTGATCTGGTGAATGTGAAATCTGATGGGGGGGCAAATGAGGATGGGACGGGGTGGGGGCTGTTGTGCGGGGATGGGGAGGGGGTAAATTCAGATGACATTCTCAAGGATCCTGTCAACTACTGTAGCAAAGCTTATGTAGTGGAAATGGAAGACATCTCAAAAGCTCTGGTGGGGGAGGTAGAGTCATCAAAGAAAATTCGATAGAATTGAAGAAACTGGGAGAAAGGGATAGAATATTTACAAGAAGCACGTTGGGGAGAAGCAAAATCCCGCTCATTGTATAATCAGTAGGCTTGCAATAGGTTTATTTCTCACTGTATTCTGCCTGTCACTTTGCTGAATCTAGACCTACTTTGATACTGTCGGGAGTGCTGTCTTTTGGATGCGATGTTAAACCGAGGACATTTTTGTCCTCTCAGGTGAACTTAAAAGATCCCATGCTATTACCTGTATTGATTTCTTTGTGGGTTCAATGACGAGACATTTATGAAAGAGAATGAGTTTTAATCTAAAGTCTGTTCAACTCTTTATACAGCATTTCAGGAGACACCCTGCTAGTGATGCATCTAGAACGAAACTGAAACTAAACTAAACTGCCTTGCTTGTCTCGGTCACATGACCTCTGCTGGTCAGGCATAAGTAATCAATACCTGCAATCATGCTGGTAAGGCATCATAATCGAACAGGCAAATAACATCCTTATTTGCTGATATCATTACATTACCCATAGAAGAAAAGGTGAATTCTCCCGATTTCCTGGCCAACATTTTTTCTACAACCAATGCAACAGATTTTCTGATAATTTACCTCATTTCTCTTTGCGGTACCTTGGTGTGAGCAAATTGTCTGCCACATTTACCTACGTTAAAACTCTAGTGATTTCACTTCAAAATTATTTACTTGGCTGTGAAGCACTTTGGAACGTGCTGAGGTTGCGAAAAGCGTCATATAAATGAAGATGCTTCCTTTCATTAAAGTTTATTCACAATCGGCCAAGAAAGAAAAATGTTGCTAACATTGTATTAAATAACATTTATAAAATACGATATTGTGATAAAGAAATATGTAGCATGTTACCATTGGGGAAAAAGGGATCTTGATCCTTAACTTTCCTGGAGGAGGTTAAATAGGTGGGATAGATTCCATAATAGAGCATGTAACTGACAGTTAGTGGAGGGATAGGGATTGATGGGTCCAATGTGTTTTATTCTTTCAGTGTTTTTTCTTATGCGCTTAATATTTTAAACAAACACAATGGAGGGTCATTGTAGCTTTAAAGGCTAAAGAGCAGAGGCTGCTTGACAGGCATTTCGTCAGAGAGCTGATATTTATCTGACAGGTGGCCCCATCTAAACAACACATAAGCAGCACAGTGTGACAATGTTGTGATGTCAGGTTCAGCTGTTCAATAAATATCAGGCCCAACAGGAGCTCGGCATGCTTCTCTGTTCATACCATGGGTATAAATAACTAAGAACTTACCAACTGTCAAAGCACTCCACAAAAATCAACAGAAAAGCAGATTTGAGTTGATTAAAATTCAAACTCGTTCCTCCGTGTCATTTGGTGAGCTGGACAGCCAGCCCAGTCCGTGGAGTGATGGAAATATTATTGGCTGTTGTGATATTGGGCCAGAATTTGCTATAGCAGGGCACCTAATGGCATTTGCCATTAGTTAGACTTGCCCCTGCACCCTTCAGCTCAAGAAGTATTTTGCCCACAAAGTTGCTGAAAGTGCGAGCTGATAATGTCGCAGAGAGGGAAACAGGGCATCTGGGACCTGAGAAAAGAGGGCAACCGACAGAGTATCTCCTTAACCAATCAGATGGAAGGATTGGGAAATAAACACAAGAAGGACTGAGAAGGTGAGTGAATTAGAGTGGGTGAATTCAATCAGGAGAGGGAATGAAAGATTGGATTAATAGAGAGAGAAAAAAGAGACAGAAAGGAATAGTAAGAAAAAATATTTTCAAGTTAAAAATTTGCCATTTTTAAAAACTCCCTGAAAAATTCAAAACCTGAAGGAGTGAGACTCCACTATTAACACTTATCATGTCATTAAAAGGGCACTTACACTTGTAATGACAAGACTTAACTTCCTGTGCTGAGTTTAATGGGCAATTAATGGGAAAATGCAGCAAGTTCCTAAAAAAAAGGGGAGGCAAAGGGCGAGATGCCGTTTTCGTAAAGCTAACAGCAGGGCAGTGCAACTCGGGCAGCAACTTTTGGGTAGTGCTTGCCAGATGTTGCTGTACAATTACCCATGAATAATGGTGAGCGCCATTAGTCTTGCCACTATTTTGACAGCAAATTCTGTCTCCTTATGCGAAAAACGCCTTAGGTATTTACCTGGAAAAGATAATTCTTTTTAAGGATAACATTTTCCCATCTGATGCTCCTAGCACAGAGCCACACTTGAAAGGGAGAACAAGATAGGACAATTGGCGCTATAGCGTTGGCATCCTATCATGTCCCTTTACTGTCACTCCCCACTGGGGATGCAGGACTGGCGAAGTTACCCATTTAATCCAGTGTTCAGGTCTGTAAAGTTTAGTTCAGACTCAGCAGGCTAATCATTATTGGCAAATAATGATTCGCCTGCCCAGTGGTAGGCTGTGACCTGCCCAGTTAAT
This sequence comes from Somniosus microcephalus, assembly GCF_052327205.1. Taxonomy (NCBI): domain Eukaryota; kingdom Metazoa; phylum Chordata; class Chondrichthyes; order Squaliformes; family Somniosidae; genus Somniosus; species Somniosus microcephalus. The sequence continues at coordinate 278,468,498 of NC_140987.1, forward strand.
GCTGATAACTCTTTTTTTGGTTGGGCGATGAACGCTGTTCTGTTTCTGTCACACATTTCCACGAATGAATATGCAAAGGACAAAAATAAAATGATATACAATGCATGTAGAAGGCAGCAGCCTGTCATCATTCTTGCAGGAGATGATAGTGCCTATTTGAGTGCTGGACTCCTCTTGCTATCCTCAGCTTCCACTGTCACAATTAAGACTTCTCAATTTGGTGCTGTTGTTGTAAAAGCCTTCATTTCGAAGCAGGCCCACTCTGGACTGTATTTCCATACAAGTGAGGAAGACACTAAGCATGCTGCATCTTCATTCTATGCACCTCATCAACTATTAGCACCGCTACCCTCTCTTCACTATCTATGCAGGGTGCACAAGTTCGATGCGATCATCAAGCCTTCCAAAACTCCTCCACCTAAAAGCTTGGCAATGGCTTCCTTATTTGGGGTCAGTACTTAATGATCTCGGGGACCACCACCCGTTGCACATTGTAACCTCTGATTAAAGGTCAATCTTAGCTTTAGACGGAAGAGCAGTGGGGAATCAGACATGGTTATCTGGCTCAGAGTAAATGCACTCCCTCTCCCATCCTGTCATGTATAATAAAATTTGCATAAATCTGCTATTTTCACTTCTGATACTTTACTTGCTACATCCTGTGCAAACTGGCTGGCACGTTTATTGAAAATCAACAAAAAACTGCACTTCATTGGATGTGAAGCACTTTGGAATGTCCTGCAAGATGCAATGAGGTGCAATATTAATGTAATTTCTTTCCTTCATCTTTCTTAGACCAGTAAAACAGCAGGATATTTGGAGCGAGTTAAATTATCAGTGTAGGTCTACATTCAGCAAAGTGACAGGCAGAATACATTGAGAAATAAACCTATTGCAAGCCTACTGATTATACAACTACCGGGATTTTGCTTCTCCCCAATGTACTTCTTGCAAATATTCTATCCCTTTCTTCCAGTTTCTTCAATTCTATCGAATTTTCTTTGATGACTCTACTTGCCCCACCAGAGCTTTTGAGATGTCTTCCATTTCCTCTACATAAGCTTTGCTATAGCAGTTCACAGAATCACAGAATCACAGAAACCCCACAGTGCAGATAGAGGCCATTTCGGCCCATTGAGCCTGCACCGACACATATCCCACCCGATCCCCGTAACCCCTACACCAACACCAACACATATCCCACCCACCCCACGTATTTAATCCCCCTAACACTAAGGGTCAATTTTTATCATAGCCAATCAACCTAACCCGCACATCTTTGGACTGTGGGAGGAAACCAGAGCACCCAGAGGAAACCCACACAAACACGGGGAGAACGTGCAAACTCCACACAGACAGTCACCCGAGGCCGGATTCGAACCCGGGTCCCCGGCGCTGTGAGGCAACAGTGCTAACCACTATGCCACAGGATCCTTGAGAATGTCATCTGAATTTACCCCCTCCCCTTCCCCGCACAACAGCCCCCGCCCCGTCCCATCCTCATTTGCCCCCCCATCAACTTTCACATTCACCAGATCACCTTCTGCCATTTCTTCCACCAAACAACATCATTCCATTACCCAGCATATTTTCTCCTCCTCTCCACATGACCCAGACCCTCCATGATACCCTGTTCACTCCTCTACCAATCTTGCATCTACCCAGCCCTAAGCTCTGGAATTCCCTCCCTGAACCTCTCTACCTCTCTACCTCTCTCTCCTCCTTTGAGACGCTCCTTAAAATCTACCACTTTGACCAAACTTATGTCACCTGCCCTAATATCTCCGTATGTGGCTTGTGTACAGAATTAATAGCGGGCTGGGGTTATTTGTCTCTGGCCAGTCTGAAGCCTCTGAGCAGCTCCAGGGACCCCCTTGCGGTTTCAAAGGGCGCCCCTATTCCTGAGTTCTGACCCCCGGACTTATTCGGTGGTGATGTAGACAGAAAACAACGTGACTCATGGTTTGGGTGCAAAACAGAGCAGTATTTATTGAAAACAAAAGAAACAATCAATTTAAAATAACACTTTTGCTTAAACGCAGTACACTTAGTGTCCACTAGAGGGCTCCCTACTCAGTGCAACTCTCCTTTGATTAATACACGCAGTACACTCAGTGTCCACTAGAGGGCTCCCTGCTCAGTGCAACACTGCTTTTATTTTAAATCCAGTACTTTTTACTTAAAAGACCCTTTACTCACTACAGCACTTCAGCTTAGTGGCTTTTACTTAAAAACACAGCACTTTAATAAAGTTACTTTAAAACAGCTAACAGCGTTCACCACAGCACTCAGCTTGATGCAACACTCCTTTTAATACAGTTTTAAATACAGTACTTTATAACAGCTACTCCTTTTAATACAGTTTTAAGTACAGTACTTTGAAACAGCTACTCCCTTTTAATACAGTTTTAAATACCGAATTCAGTGTTCACCATCACACTTCTCTGCTAGGTGCAACACTGTCTTACTTAAATAGGGGAGGAAAAATGGACACAACGAGGGAAATCGACTAAAATCACAATTCAAACGAAATTCCCACTTTACTCCCACCCCTATGCCTATCCTAAGTTGCCTTGTGGAAGGCCAGAAAAATATATGCTCACCACTGTAATGCCAGCTCCGTGCCCTGCAAACTTAGATCTTCACTGCCCCGAAGTGAAAAACACCCCAGTGTTTTTAAAGTAAACTGCTGGTGTTTCGCTTCCACAGGCAGACTCCCATGCTGTAGAGGCACACGGAGGCAAGGCCAGAGAGAGAGAGAGAGGGCTTCTGGGAAGCTATCTTTTATACCCCCTTTTGGGGCCCGCCCAGCTCCGGATGTTTCTGGGCTAAAACAAAAGGGATCCAAACTGCCCCATTGTCTAGGGTGGGTTTGAATAAAGTTGCAGTTTAAATGTGTCCATTGTCTGTGATGGCTATCGAATAAAGCTGCAGTGGTTTGAATGTGTCTTCATTGTTTGTGATGGGCCATCGAATAAAGCTATTTCCTTGATTGCTTGAGTAAATAGCCTTGAATGTATTGTAAACAGAAAGTCATTGTTCTGTGGTCAACTGAAACTGCAGTCTCAAGTGGTTACTCCCTTGTGTACACAAAGTAGCAGTTTCTGTAAACACATCGATTGTCTCTGCAGGGAGGGGGGAAATCCCCTTTGATTGGCAGTTTTGACTGCTCCATTGTCCTTTTTTCACAGACACAAGCTGCGCTTTCCAAGTCCTTTTATTTGTCTTCGGCCATGCGGTCCGACGGCCATTTTTATCCCTGGAAGTTTAAAGGCACATTGCCCAGGGATTCTTTAATCAAAAAAATTAATCTTCAGAACTGTAAATTATTGCGAATTCTTACACTTGCTGTCAAATGTTGTTTGCTAATGCTCCTGTGAAGCACCTTGGGATGTTTTACTATGTTAAAGGTGCTATATAAATGCAAGTTGTTGTTGTTGCTTCCAGATATCCTTCTCATAGGACCTTCCTGTGCAACCACAAGAGATGCAACACATTCAGTTATCGCAACAACAACAATAACAACTTGTATTTATATAGCGCCTTTAAAGTAGTAAAACAAAGGTTGAGCGATTCTAATCAGGGATGCTCAGGAGGACAGAATTAGAGGAGCGCAGATATCTTGTGGGGGGGTGTTGTGGGTGTAATGTCCGTGTGTAATTGAGACACGGACTGCAGAAGTTGGTTATAACAGGTGTTTACTGAATGGAGACAAAATTGGAACTACAATGCAAAGTTACTACACAGGCTTATATACAGGGGTGGTCACTACTGGTACTGCAGTATACAGGGGCTGCAGAATATAGTTCCTTCTTCAAGGTACATACACTACAATTCCTCCCCTTTTAGCTAAACAGTACATAACATTCGATTAATAATTAAATAACATATTTACAATTACAGTTGCTATATACATTAGCTGAAGTTAATCAATTATAAATTCAGTCTTTGAGGAGGCTTCCTGATTCTGTCCGGATAACGCCTCTTTGGGGTATCAGGTTCTTCTGGCAAAGTTGATTCGGGATCAACGTCGTTGTTTGGTTCATCTGCTTACAATATCACCGATTCTGAGGTAGATGCAATTGGTACTTCGGTTTCATCATCAGGTGTATAGGATCGTGGTGTAGATTTGACGTTTTCCAGTGACTCTAGAATCTGGTCAGCATGGCATCTTACAATGCTCTCTCCAATGTCCACGGTATACATTAGAGGTCCTTGCCGTGTGCAGATCGTTCCTGGCTGCCATTTCTCTGTGCGGTAGTCCCGGGCAAAAACTGGTTGACCTATCTTGAAACTCCTGGTTGGCCATTCATTCATATTCTGAAACTGCCTGTTCTCCACATCTCTTCTGACGTTTGGCTTAACCAAGTCCAAGCGGCATCTTAGTCTTCGATTGAAGAACATCATGGCTGGAGTTTGGTTGGTAACCGCATGTGTCGCATGCCGGTCGGCAAACAAGAAGTTATCCACCTTGTGTTGTAGGGGTATGTCTTCATTACACATTGCCTTGATAGCCTTCTTGAATGTTTGAACGAACCTCTCAGCCAATTCATTGGTGGCTGGATGATATGGGGTGGATGTGTAATGCTTAACACCATTGTTCTTTAAGAACCTCCGGAACTCTTCAGACACAAACTGTGGTCCATTGTTGGAGCAAATCTGTTCAGGCAGACCATTTCTGGCGAATATAGTTCGTAAGACTGTGATAGTTTTTACTGTGGTGGTTGAGGACATTTTTATTACCTCTGGCCACTTTGAATGTGCATCCACCGCAATTAAAAACATTGCGTCCATAAAGGGACCAGCAAAATCAATGTGTACCCTTTGCCATGGAGATGAGGGCCACTCCCATGGATGTAGAGGGGCTTGTGGTGGGGCGTTTTGGACCTTCTGGCATCCTGTACAGCTCTTGGTCATCTCTTCGATTTCTCTATCGATTCCCGGCCACCACACAAACGCTCTGGCTAAGTTGTTCATTTTTACCCCTCCCAGATGACCCTCATGAAGCTCATTGAGCACTCTATCCTTCAATTTGGGTGGAATTACTACTCTGGATCCACACATCAAGGTTCCTCTGCACACTGACAGCTGTTCTCTTCTCGGCGAAAATGCTGGCAACAGTGGTTCGCCATGTGCTGGCCATCCCTTCACCGTTAAATCATAGACCCTGGAGAGTGTCGGGTCATTTCGTGTTTCCTTTTCTATGTTTGCATTCGTCACAGGTAGACATTTGACTATGGTTGAGTGGAATATCTCCACAGGACCCACTGCAGGTGCTTCTTCCACTGTCGGCAACGGTAGGCGCGACAATCCATCAGCATTCCCATGCTGTTTAGTTCCTTTGTACTCAATGTCATATTGGTGTGCCCCTAGGAAAAGGGACCACCTCTGTAGCCGTTGTGCTGTCATTATCGGGACGCCCTTCTTAGGGTTGAAAATGGAGACAAGAGGTTGATGATCAGTTTGTGGAGTAAATTTCTGACCGTGCAGGTAGTGATTGAACTTCTTCATCCCCCACACCAGGCTGAGGGCCTCTGTCAATCTGGGCGTAGTTACGCTCGGCTGCAGTTAACGAGCATTACGCAAAAGCTATCGGCCTTTCTGAACCATCAAGGGATTTATGTGACAGTACCGCTCCAACGCCGTAGGGAGACGCATCACACGCCAATCTTACCGGTAGTGATGGGTTGTAGTGAGCCAATACTTCTCTTGAAGTGATCAGGCCTTTACAATACTGAAAGGCCCGCTTACATTCATAGCACCATTTCCATGCTACTCCAGTTTGTAGCAGGGCGTTCAGTGGGTGCAGAATTGTGGACAAATTCGGCAAAAACTTATGGTAGTAATTCACCAATCCGAGGAATGACCTCAGTTGCGACACATTTTCAGGCGCTGGAGCCTTAACTACTGCTTCAATTTTGTCAGGGGACTTATGTAACCCCTCTTCATCAATCACGCGGCCACAATACGATATTTGTTTCTTAAAAAACTCGCACTTGGGGCGATTGGCTCGTAGCCCATGTTCTCTTAGTCTAGTGAGCACCTGCTCTAGGTTGGCAAGGTGTTCACTGTCATTTTCACCTGTCAGTAGGATGTCGTCCAAGTAACACTGAGTCCCCGGAATCCCTTGCAGGACTTGTTCCATCGCTCTTTGCCATATAGCCGGAGCTGATGCTACTCCGAATACCAGTCGATTATACTGGTAAAGACCTTTGTGAGTGTTTATCGTGAGATATTTCCTAAAGGATTCTTCAACCTCCATCTGCAAATATGCTTGCGCTAGGTCAATTTTTGTAAAACGTTTCCCTCCAGATAGTGAGGCGAAAATATCTTCTATCCTCGGAAGAGGATACTGTACTGTGTGAAGGACTGGGTTCACAGTCACCTTGAAGTCCCCACAGATGCGAACCTTCCTTGGCTCCTCAGACTTATTGTTTAACGTTTTCTTCATGACAGGAACGATGGGTGTCGCCCACTCGCTCCAGTCTACCTTGATAACACGACTGCATTCTCCAGATTCTCCAGCTCTGCCTCGACGGCTGGGTGAATTGCATACGGTACCGGTCTTGCTTTGAAAAACTTGGGAATTGCATTCTCTTCTATTTTTATCGAGGTGGTTACGCCTTTAAGAGTTCCCAGTCCTTGTTGAAATACCTCTTTAGCATTAGCTAAGATTTTTGACAATCGTCCAGGTGTGACGTTGTCATCCTTTTTACCAGCCACCGTCAGTGCCTGAATGGAGTGCCAGTCTAAACTTATCTTTCTGATCCATTCACATCCCAATAACGGTGGTCCACCATCTTGCCGTATGTACAGATACAATTTCTGTATTTCCATGCCGTTGTATTCAACAGGCACCCTTATTTTCCATCTGGGGTATACTTTCTGCCCCGTATATGTCTTCAAGACAATGGATGTGTCTTTCAAGGGTATGTGTGAGAATAGCCGCTCGTCGTCTCGTCGATTCATGACGGTCAGGGCTGATCCTGTATCCAATTCCATTTTGACTTGGGACCCTGCTATCGTGAGGGTGACCCAAATGGTTCAGTGATCCTCTTTTGTGATTACGTTGTGTAGTTTGAGACAGCTTAGTCTCTTGTTCCCGGATTCACTATCGCTCTTCTGGTCTTCAGAACTACTGTCCGTCATCTTTTGTACTTTCCTGTACTTTTCCTTAGTAGTCTTTTTGTTGTCGTTAGTCTTCTTCCCAGACCTGCAAACTCGTGCAATGTGTCCCATCTTTCTGCATTGCCTGCATGTTTTGTCCTTGAACCAGCAGTCCTTCTGGTCATGGGTTGTTCTGCCGCAGCGATAACATTTTTCAAATCCCCGTGTCATTTCATGTGTGCCGTATTCCTTTGGCTTTTGCTGTATTTCTGCAGCACCCCTTGCTGCTGCTTCGTACGATACTGCCACGCTGAAAGCCTTATCTAGTGTCAGCTCTTTCTCCGAGAGTAACCTCTTCTGGGTTCCTTCACTCAGGAGTCCACAGACAAATTTGTCCCGTAGGGTATCTGCCAGTCCTGCTCCGAACTGGCAGTGCTTTGATAGCTTACGTAGTTCCTTAAGGTAATCAGCATTGCTCTCATCTTTATGCTGATTTCTCTTGTGGAATTTAAATCTTTCTGCTATCAGCAGCGGTGTAGGATTTAGGTGTTCCTGTAGGATATCAACAATTTTGTTAAAACTCTTCCCCATCGGTTTGACTGGAGTGATCAGGTTCCGCAATAGGCCGTACGTTCTTGCGCCCATTAAGTTTAGTAGTACCGATGCCTTTTTCTCATCGGCTACTTCATTTGCCTTGCAATATACTTCGACTCTTTCCACATATGTGGTCCAGTCTTCTATTTCATTATCGAAGGCAGTGATATTGCCAGTCTTCGGCATCTTGGAGATCTAAGATGGCGCCTCCCGTGCTTTGTCTTCTTCCCCGATTGAACAAAATGGCACCTCCCGCGCTTTGCCTTCTTCCCCGCTGGATTAAGATGGCGCCTCCCGCGCTTCCTGTCTTTTCCGCTGCTGCCAGCGCTGTTGCTGGCATTTTTATGCCTTGATGGCGACGCCCTATGGTCTTCGCGCGCTTCCCCCCGCGCTGCTGCCAACGCCGCTCTCCGCGGTCCCCATGGCAAACTGCAGCTCCTCGCGGCTTTCTGCGCTTCTAACTTCTTTTTCCTTTATTTTAATAACTGTTCCCGTCGTCAGAGCAGACCCTATGGGACACTTTCCTCCCTCTTCTCGGGTCTGTACGCTGCCCAGCTTCATAGCACCGGCCGCGCCCTGTGTGCTCCACCCTCTCTCTCTCTCTCCTCTTTCCCGACAACGCTGCTCGGCCCCGTTGAAAAGCCACCCAATCGAGCTCTAGCCCGCCGCAGCCCAGGAAGGATCAGTGTACTACCTGCCACCAGCCCGATTAGCTGGAACACCATAGACTGGAGAACCAAGCCCAGCTTTCGACAGCCTCTCCTGCAAATTTTCGAATTCGATGAATCAGAGGGCGGTTGCCCACGGTCGACGCCCGTTTCCTCTGTCTGTTTTTTTTCTTTTTCCTTTCTTTTTGGATTTCTTCCTTCTGGCTTCGACTTCCAATAACTTCGCTTCAGGGATGGATCCCCGTGAGGTGGTGCAGAACTGTAGGTAAGTTCAGATCTGTTCGTCGCCAATGTAATGTCCGTGTGTAATTGAGACACGGACTGCAGAAGTTGGTTGTAACAGGTGTTTACTGAATGGAGACAAAACTGGAACTACTATACAAAGTTACTACACAGGCTTATATACAGGGGTGGTCACTACTGGTACTGCAGTATACAGGGGCTGCAGAATATAGTTCCTTCTTCAAGGTACATACACTACAGTGGGACTGAAGGAGATTACAGAGATAGGAAGGGGCGAGGCCATGGAGGGATTTGAAAACAATGATGAGAATTTTAAAATCGAGGTGCTGCTTAACCAGGAGCCAATGTAGGTCAGCGAGCACAGGGGAGATGGGCAAACGGGACTTGGTGCGAGTTGGCGGAGCTTGGGTCTCCTACCACACCACTGTCCCAGGGCTCCAAAACCCTTTCCAGTTGAAACAGTAATTCCTCCAATCTGTATTCACTGATCACGGTGCACCCTCCTTTACATCGGGGAAGACCAAATTAACATTAAGATGACTACTTTGCAGAACATCTCTGTTCTGGATGTATAATGCTGATGCCCCCTGTGGCTTGCCAATGAAATTCTCCTTCCATTCTCTATCTGACCATTCTGCCTTTGGTCTCCTGCACTGCCCCAACGAAACTCCGTCCAAGTCTCAAGAACAATAATAGTCTGAACACTGACTTTAGTAACTTCAGATCGTAGATATGTACTTTTTTCTTAACAGCGGGGGTTGGGGTTGGGGTTTGTGCGGTCTGTAATGTGCGATGTCCAGGTGGAGGGGAGGCAATTTTCCATTTGGGGTGGACAATGTCAGGGGATCTAATCCCTTGTGTCAACCTGTTTTGTTTTGTCCTTGGGATTGCGCACATGACGTGTTTTGACAAAATTTTCTGTTTTAATTTCAGATGGCTATAACAAATACCTTCAAGTGATTTCTATGCGGAAATAAGGATATTTGAATAGCTTGAAACATAGAGGGATATTATCTCTCGCTCTCTCTCTATCCTGTTACTCTACATATGATCACTGAATGTATACTATTGCCTCGAGGATTACAAGGTTTTATTGGCTTTATTGCCTATTATCTTAAATCGGCTGCATTTGTATTTGGCTGTTTTTCTCTTTCTCCATTTTTCTCCAATTCCTCACTTTTCCTATGTGGGGCCTTCCTCATGTCTTTTCATTCCCCACTATTTGCTCAACCCTTCATCCTTTTTATCTTTCTCAAGCAACTCGCCTTTCATATTTTATATTATTTAAAAGTTTTCTATTAAGTGGCGTGCAAGTCATTCGACTCATTCACTTCCTCTCTGTGACGGCTGCATTTATTATTCACTCTACAGGTGCTGACTGACTGACCTGCTGTATATTTCCAGTGATTTTCATTTTATTTAAGTTTCCTCAGTATGTAGAATCATACAGCATAGAAGGAGGCCATTTGGCCCATCATGCCTGTGCCGGCTCTCTGAAAGAGCTATTCAATTAGCCCCACTCCCCTACTCTTTCCCCATAGCCCTACAATTTTTCTTGTCTTTTTTAAGTACATAGACCAACTTCCTTTTGAAAATAACTATTGAATCAGCTTTCAGGCTGTTCATTCCAGATCATAACAACTCACTGAATAAAAAGATGTCTCCTCATTCCCCCCTGGCTTTTGTGCCAATTATCTAGAATCTGTATCCTTTGGTTACTGACTCTCTGCCAGTTGAATCACTTTCTCCCTATCTTCTCTATCAAAATCCCTCACAATTTTGAACACCTTTTTTAAATTTCCCCAAAGCTTCCCAGATTCTCCAGTCTTTCCACATAACGGAATTCCCTCATCCCTGGTTCCATTCTAGTAAATCTCCTGTGCGACCCTTTCTAAAGTGTGGTGCCCATAATTGGACACAATACTCTAGCTCAGGTCTATCCAGTAATTTATAAAGGTTTAGCATAACTTCCTTGCTTTTGTACTCTGTACAGGGGAGAAATTTGGTTGGTTAGCACCTCCCATTAGCGCCTCCCGGGGCCGCTAACAACTTACCGCCCGTGAGCGGCGATTTTCACACGGCCTGCAAAATTGAACTGGCGGTTTGCAGTGGCGCTGAACACTACCACCACGATCTCACGATTGTGACGTCATCCAAGCGCACATTGCCCCGGTAGCGCTACCGCCTCATCGCCAGCCGCTAGTAACAACAGGTAAAGGGGGACGGTTTGCAGTTGGCTAGGAGCTGAGGGAGTGCTTTTTAAATAAGTGCACTTCCTGTTTTTTCCTGTCGGCAATCAATTCTGCCTACGCAGGTTGAGAGAGGGAGAGAGGCATTTGGAGACATTTAACGCTGTTCTACTTGAAGGAGTTTTGGTCGTCAGCAAGACTTATCAGGTTCCCGTGTCCATAACCTTTAGCACTAGCACATTTAGGAGAGTGAATGGGGGCTGTACTGGCACGGGGCATTGCCCTCCAGCTTTACCGTCGGAGGCAGCGGAGGCGGAGGTAGAGAGTGGAAAACATGGCCAGAGGGAGGAAGGAACAGGGCTCTGCACAGGAGACCTTACCCTCCCAGGGTATTCCAGGAGCAATTTTCATATATCCATCTGTCCCATGACCTGAGACAAACAGCGTGAATGCACTTGTGGCTTCGCTAGGATAGCGGGCTTCCTCATGCTTCAGGGCGCCCTTGACTGCACGCACGTGGTATTGCGGGCACCTCATCAAAAAGCAGAGGTTTTCCGCAACCGCAAAGGCTACCACTCTTTGAACGTTCATTGGTGTGTGACCACAGACAGCGCATCCTCGCCGTCAATGCCCGCTATCCTGCCAGCAGCCATGGTGCTTTTATCCTGCGCCAGACTGGTGTCCCAGACCTCTTCCAACCACCACATCAACCTCGTGGCTGGCTCCTCATGGACAAGAGTTATCCACTCTGCACCTGGCTGATGACACCGCTCCATAACCCCAACACTCCTGCTGAGCTCGCCTACAATGTGAGCCATAGCACCACTAGGAACCTCAGTGAACAGACGATTGGCGTGCTGAAGCAACCGTTCCAGTGACTTGACCACTCTGGAGGAGCCCTGCAGTACTCCCCCGATCGAGTCTCGCATTTCAATGTTGTGTGCTGCATGCTTCACAACCTGGTCATTCTGAGGACCCAGCCATTGCCACCAGGGATTGGTGCACCGACTCAGGGGGAGAAAGAGGGAGAGGAGGAGGAGATGGAGGAGGAGGATGAAGAGGAGGAGCAGCAGCAACAACGTGGGAGGGAGGCGCACAATGTTGCTTCTGCAAGGGCTGTTCGTGAACGCCTCATTACATAGGGCTTCCGATGAATGAGAGAGCAGATGGCATTTGGGCTCAACAACCACATCATTAGAGCCAGCCCGCAGCCCCATGACCAGCCAAAGTTCCACTGAGAAACATGAGGAAATTAGCAATGTTTAAATAAATTTTTTTAGTATTTTGAACAACTGTGTCCTATTAAGCATAACCAATAACAAACAAACACAACAATTCATTAAAAAACACAACTGGTTCTTAGCACATCGAAATAATTCTTAACAAAGTGAACAATATATTTACAAACACATCCAACTTTGTTACAAGCACTCCCTCCATTTGGTTTAAAAATTTAAGTTTGTGGGCTTTCATCAATGATCTCCCTCCCCTTTGCACTTGCCCTGTCCGAACCCTATTGCTCCTCTGTAATGTGGCCCCAATGGCTGCAGCAAGGCTGGCGGAAGGCTGCTGAATCTCGGAGCCAGAGACTCCAGATGGCCTTGAAGGACACCCTCGACCACTTCTGGGCCTGGATGACCCAGCTGCAGACTGCACCAACCCTGCATGAGATCCCCGGTGGACAGTGGGCGACCCAGCGACGATGGCAACAGTCAGTGCTTGCGTGGCTATATCTGAGAGTGCATCAGAGCAGTCTGAGATTGGATGACAACAACCAATGACTCGATTCCAGCACTAGGCTGTTGCGTTGCCTCGGCCTGTGCTGCAATGGATGCTGTCACCTCTCCCATTACATGCGGCATGGGGTCTGGGTCCCCACAGTCTCTCTGCAAGTCAACCATCTTCTGCAACAAAGCAAGGATGGGCTCGAGTGTTTGCTCACAAATGGCAGCTGTGCTGGCGGCGGACTCATCCACACTCCTAGCCAGTGCATTCATGCTCTCGGGCACCCTTGCCATTGCACCCATGAGCTCGGTATGCATGCTTATCGCCTGTGTATTCATGACCACGATATCGAGGTCCTCATACGAGTCCTGTACAGCAGAACACATGCTTGCACTCACCCTCTGGGGAGATGGCCCCCAAGCTTCCCTTTCCCCATGGCGTTGTTGCAGCCCGCTGGGTCTCGGAGCTTCACCCACAACAGAGACAAATCCGCTGCTCCCCTCCAGCGTCCGCGTGGCCCCAGTATCCGATATGTCGCCCTTGGGAGATGCAGGCAGTGAGGCTCCGGATTGGTGTTCCTGATCTTCTCCCGCATGGCTGCCACTGGGAGGCTGAGGGACAGGCTGTTCAGATGGTGGCTCACTATCTGAAAGTATGAAGGTACAACAGTGGCTTTAATGTGAGGGGAAGGGGCAGGAAGTGGGCAAGGAATGGAGACTGTATAGTTAGATGGAAAGTGGGAAGGGCTCGTGTTGTGAGGGGGAAGTGGTATGAGAGAGGAGGGAGAGATGATGAACACACCGTTGCTGTCCCCAAGGGGGTCGACTTCGCCGACTGCCATAGCACCCACGACATGACTCGCGATGAGTCTATGAACTCGCTCCTCCAACTGTGTGAGGGGGTGCAACTCTGCCTGACCTCCTCCCGTGCATTGTTGCTACCTCCTGTTATGTGAAAGCTTGACCTGCAAGATAAAGGACAGCTTATGTGTGAGTGAGTGTGCAATCACGTGTTTGGCAGATGTGCCTACCATAGTTGAATAGCTGTTAATGTCTGCAAGGTGTGAGATGTGGATGTGACTTTTAGTAGACGGGCATAGTTATTGGGTGAGTATTGGGGATTTGGCAGTTTATACCGTCTGTGCACAGAGTGAGATTGAGATGGTGGGATGTAGCGGTATTTCAAGCATCTACTCACCCTGACCACCCGAGTGAGGACATTGAACTTCTTGCGGCATTGCGTGAGAGTCCTTTGGACCAGGCTTCTGGATGCGACGTAATGGGCCACCTCCATCCACACCCTTGTGAACTCCCGGGGCAATGGCCTCCTGCCAGTGTCTGGGAACAGTACTACCCATCGGCATTCCACAGCCACAACTAGAGCCTCCAATGCCTGGTCGCTGAACTGGCGAGATCTCTCCCTGGGCCTCTCAGCAGCCATGATATTCGTGGTTCAAGGTTTGCAACTCCTTGCAGGCCCAGGTCAAATGCTGCAATGATCAGGGTGAGGCTGTGCAGCAAGATGGACCCTCCCCTTTAATACTGGAAGGCACCAGTCTGTCTGAGTACAGGGTAATTGACAGCGCCTGAGCTTCGGTAGTGTTCTGAGGTAGCGCCCTGTTCCCCGACGTTAGCGCCATAAGAGAGGTGTGTAGTGCTTGATTTGGTGCTCTAATCCCCTCCAGGGGCACTGGAGACGACTTTCGCAGTCGCCAACGCTAATTTGCGCCGGGCGCTAAAGTTTGCGGCCGGCCGATGTTAGCACCCCAAAATGGTCGATACCGAATTTCTCCCCCATGACTTTGTTTATAAAGCAAGAATCCCATATGATTTTTTAACAGCTTTATCAATTTGCCCAGCCACCTTTAATTGTTTGTGTATGTGAACCTCTAGGTCTCTCTGTTCCTGCACACCCTTTAAAATTTTACCATTCACTTTATACTGTGTCCCTTCAATTATTTTTCCAAAATGCATCCTTCACACTTCTCTGCATTAAATTTCATCTGCCATGTGTCTGCCCATTTCACCAGTCTGCCTCTGTCCTCCAGAAGTCTGCTACTATCCTCCTCATTGTTTATTACATTTCTAAGCTTTGTGTTCTCCTCAAACTTTGAAATTATGCCCTCTATACCCAAGTCCAGGTCATCCAGGTAGATGCTGAGAGGTTGTTTCCCCTGGCTGGAGAGTCTAGAGCTAGGAGTCATAGTCTCAGGATAAGGGGTCAGCCATTTAAGACTGAGATGAAGAGGAATTTCTTTACTCAGAGGGTTGTGAATCTTTGGAATTCTCTACCCTAGAGGTTTGTGGATGCTCAGCCGTTGACATTCAAGACTGAGATTGATAGAATTTGGGCCACTATAAGAATCAAGGGATATGGGGATAGTGCAGGAAAGTGGAGTTGATGTAAATGTTTAGCCATGAGCTTATTGAATAGCGGAGCAGGCTCGAAGGGCCGTATGGCCTACTCTTGTTCCTATTTCTTATGTTCTTATTAATATATATCAAAAAGAGCAGTGGTCCTAATACCCACAAGGGGACACCACCGTATTCTTCCCTTCAATTTGAAAAACAACCATTCAGCACGACTCTCTGCTTTCTGTCCTTTAGCCAATTTCATATCCACGCTGCCACTGTCCCTGTAATCCCATGGGCTTCAATTTGACTAACAAGTCTATTACAGGAAACTTTGTGTTATCCGGAGGCTAAATGTCTGGCAAGCTCGAGCCACCGGCAAAAATCAGGAGCCGTTTTGTTAGGTTTTCTTTCTTCTTGTGGCTTTTTTTTCAACAGTCAGGCTCTGCAAAGTCTCTGTGAAGCTGTTGCTAAGTGACAGAGATGCTTCCAAGGTACGGCCGACTCTTTAGAAGCTGTTGCTAAGCAACAGTATTTGTTGCCAGATACGGAGCCGTATGCGTCAACATTAAAGCTGGTTTGTCCGGCAGTTTTGTGTGAACGGCAACACCTCGGTCCCGTCGGTGCCGGATAGCATAAAGTTTCCTGTATGTGGTATTTTATCAAATATTTATCAATATTTATTTGCAGTCTCTTATTTGAGAAATAAGCTTTATGTTATATAGCCACCACTGTAATTTTTCTCCCTTACATTCCATTTAATTTATTTTCTTTCACACTCCCCTTCCAACCACCCCCCCTCCCCCCCGTACCGCCCTGATTTCACACCATTAGAAAGCCAACATCATAGTTTCATTAGGGAGCATTCCTGTCTGCAGGGTAGCACTGGATCTAACTTTACTGTCTTGTAATAAATGAAACAGATCTGTGTTAAAAAATAAGGATTAACATTACTCCTGCACAAGAATATAAATGAAATATTATTTCATTCCCCAGTTATACAACCAACTTCATTACTATGGTTTACTTTATTTTAAAAAAGCGTTTGTGAATGTGGAGATAGCTGGTTGAAAGATGTTGCAATTTGACTAGTCTAATGATAAAAAGATCAAATCATTCAAATTGATAGTTAACAAGAAGACAGCGGGGAAGCTGTGTATGCGCCTTTAACTATTGCCCCCACCTCTGCATCACAGTCAATAAAATGCATTGAAGATTTATAGTTTTAATATCATCACATTCGGAGAGACACAGAGAGCTTCTTAAGTGTTGATTTATTCTTTTGAAGCCTGTCCTGTTAATACTGATAAATAGATTATCGCACTCCCCTCCTCTTTTGAAGGCGCTGGCTTCTCTCTGCGACACGTTCCATAGGCGCCAGCAGCTCTCTGGTATCTCATCCAAGTGGTCATTTCTCAGCAAGTGTGAATCAGCTATTCAACCGAGCAAGCCCAATCCTGTGCTCACCTGACTTTGTTAGAATATGCTTGCTTTAGAGCATAGCATAGTTCACTGCATAGTGATCAAGAACAGAAATCCTGCTTGATTCTCTCCTGCCTCCCTCCAGCAGCATTGGGCTCTGCGTCCAAATATAGCTCACACACCACTATGGCGTGTGTCATTTTGCGAATGGGACTTTCACATTGAGGACTTAGGATTACTTGCAACTGTCAGTATGCTAGTCAAATAGCTAGGAATCAGCAGGGTCTTGGCCATTGTCGATGCTCAGGCAAGAAGCTGCGAGGCAAAAGTGCTTGATCGGCTAGGCTAGGCAAATCTGGCCAAGATGAATGCGTTCCTTGCATCCCGGGCAGCAATGTTCTCGTGTAATGCTGCCACTGGTTGATGGGCCTCTGCAGTATGTGCGTTTTCATACTCCTCCTCCTCCTCATCCTCCTCTTCCTCCTCCTCTTCCTCCTCCTCCTTCTCATCTGAGGAGGGTATGTGAGGAGCCACTTGGTCCTCAGGAATCTGCAAGCCATAACGCTGTGTCATGTTGTGAAGTGCACAGCAAACCACAATGATTCTGGAGGCCCTGGCTGCTGAGTACTGCAGGGCTCCGCCGGATCTATCCAGGCATCTGAAGCACATCTTCAGCTAACCGATGGTTTGCTTGATTATGGCTCTGGTGGACATGTGGCTGGAGTTGTAGCTCTCCTCAGCTTCATTGGATTGGCTCCTCAACGGCATCATTAGCCACGCCCTCAGGGGATAGCCCTTGTCTCCAAGTAGCCATCCGTTAAGTTGGTCTGGCGGACTGAATAGTGGAGGCACACTAGACTGGCGCAGTATGAAGGAATCATGGCAACTGCCAGGGTACTTGGCACAAACATGCAAAATTTCCTTCTTGTGGTCACACACCAGCTGAACATTAAGGGAGTGGAAGCCCTTGCAGTTGACAAAAATACTTGGGTTGCGATGGGGTGCCTTAAGGGCCACATGTGTGCAGTCAATGATGCCCTGCACCCTTGGAAAGTCTGCCAGATTAGCTAATCCAACCGCTCGCGCCGTGACACTTGCTCGATCCTTGGTGAAATGGATGTGATTGTGTGCAATAGCAAAGAGGGCATCGGTTACCTGCGTGATGCAAGTGTGTGCAGCCGCCTGGGAGATGCCGCTGATGTCTGCTGCTGATCCCTGGAATGAGCCTGAGGCAAAAAAGTTGAGTGCGGTGGTGACTTTGACGGCCACTGGTAAGGCTTGTCCACCTGGTCCCCTGGGCTGCAGGTATTGTTGCAGCATTGCGCAGGTGTCACTCACTACCTCTCGCGAATGTCGGAGCCGCCTTTGGCACTGCTGCTCACTCATGCTGAGGTAGCTGACCCTGTGTCTGCAGACCCTGTTTGGGGGGTTTCTCCTGCGCCGGAAGGCTTCCAAGCGTTGGCCCCTTCTGGCCTGTGCAGCTTCAGGTGGGTGAGCAGCAGCCTGACACTCCTGTTGCTGCTGCTGCTGCTGCTGTTGGTGCTGCTGTTGTTCCAGGTTCTGCTGGTGCCACGGCTGGTGCTCGAGCTCATCCAATGCCCAGAAGGGAAGGAAATAAATGGCTCCCATGCTTCTGGTATATGCCTCAGTTGAGGAAACGCTCAGCGATTGTGGCGAGAGGAGTTTCCCAGGAGGTCACACTGGAGATGGGTGTCAGGCTCCAAACTTCCACAGCTGTGGTTATGCCTTCTAAAATTCCCCCAGACCTGAGACAACAAAGTCCCGCCACCTGCAAATGATGGCTGAACAAATCTCCTCTTTAATGGTTGACCTGCAACTGATAGTCAGCAATCCAATAGTGCTCCTGCCAGGTTTCACCATCTTGTTTCCCACCAGGCGTGTTTCACATGGGAAAAGGGTTAAATTCACAAGGGCCTTTCAAAATAGGATTATAGAGGCTATTTAGTGCTTGTTAAGGGCCTTAATGACCTATCACGCCTGTTGCAGGCGGGACGGTGTCGGGACCATTAGACATGACTGAGTTAAAGTTGCTCGGAGTTGGAAACCAGGCCGGGGGGGGGGTGTCCCGCCCGTCCCGCCCATCAGTTTTCGCAATTTTAACCCCCCAGACACCTCCAATCACGCCTCCATGGCCCATTGAAAATCCAGCCCAATCTCTCCCTATCTACTCTTCCCATCTTTCAGATGAGACGTTAAACCAAGGCTAGATCTGGCCTCTCAAGTGGACGTAAAAGATCTCATGGCACTATTTCGACGAAGAGCAGGGGAGTTCTCCCCGGTGTCCTTGCCAATATTTATCCCTCAACCAACATCACTAGAACAGAATATCTGGTCATTATCAAATTGCTGTTTGTGCGAGCTTGCTGTGCACAAATTGGCTGTTGTATTTTCTACATTACAACAATGACAACACTTCGAAAGCATTTCATTGGCTGTGAAGCACTTTGGGACATCCTGAGATCGTGAAAGGCGCTATATAAATGCTAGGTTTTCTTTCTTTATTCTATCAAAACCCTTCATAGGGTTTTTATTGCTCTTAAAGCGCTCATGGGGTTGGGGGTAATATATTAGCATGGATAGAGGATTGGATAAATGATAGAAAACAGAGAGTAGACATAAATGGGTCATTTTCAGATTGGCAGGCTGTAACTAGTAGGGTGACGCAAGGATATGTGCTTGGTCCTCAGCTATTCACAATCTATATCAATGACTTAGATGATGTGTAATGTATCCAAGTTTGCTGATGATACAAAGCTAGGTGGAAATGTAAGCTGTGAGGAGGACACACAGCCTACAAAGGGATATAGACATGTGAAGTGAGTGAGCAATAAAGTGGCAGATGGTGTATAATGTGGGGAAATGTGAGGTTATTCACTTTGATAGGAAGAATAGAAAAACAGAATATGTTTTTAAATGGTGAGAATCTATAAAATGTTGGTGATCAAAGAGATTTAGGTGTCCTCATACAGGGAGCACAGAAAGTTAACATGCAGGTACAGCAAGCAATCAGGAAGGCAAATGACATGTTGGCCTTTATTGCAAGAGGGTTGGAGTACAAGAGCAAGGAAGTCTTGCTACAATTGTACAGGACTTATCTGAGGAAGGATATATTGATGTTAGAGGCAGTAAAAAGAAGGTTTACTTCATTGATTCCTGGGATGAGAGGGTAGACCTATGAGGAGAGATTGAGTCGAATGGGCCTATACTCTCTGGAGTTTAGAAGAATGAGAGGTGAGCTCATTTAAAAATACAAGATTCTGAGGGGGATTGACTGGGTAGATGCTGAGAGGTTGTTTCCCCTTGGCTGGAGTGTGTAGAACTAGGGGGCTTAGTCTCAGGATAAGGGGAAGCCATTGAATACTGAGATGAGGAGGCATTTCTTCACTCAGAGGGTTGTGAAACTTTGGAATTTTCTACCCAAAAGGCTATGAATGCCGAGCCTTTGAGTATATTCAAGGCTGAGATAGATAGATTTTTGGGGGTGAAATTGGGTATCGCCCTGTTTGGGGTGCTGACTTTTGAAATTTTGAAAGGAAGGAAGTGGGGCGCTAAATCAAGCACTAATGACGTCAGTGGGGCACTGCAGGGGCGCTGCCAGCAGAGCGCTAATGAATTTCAGGTGCAATGCATTCAGCAATGATCCTCCACACTGTTCCTTTGAGCTCTTAAAGGGGAGGTTGCAACATTGTGCAGATGCTTATTTTCAGCATTGCTGGCTTTGAGGCAACCTGTGAGCAAGTGAATCCACTGATGGCTATAGCTGTTCCCACTCCCAGGGAGAGAGCTGGTCGAGGGCATCCTACAAGACCATCTGTAGTCTCTGGCACCGACACTCAGCAGCCTTCCACCAGCCCTGCTCCAACCACTCGGGACAGACTACGCAAAAGCACTAGATTAGGAAAGGGGACTGTAAAGAGGGGAGGCTAGGGTTTGCACAAGGGTGATTGGTCAATATTGTTGTTGTATATATGTGGTTAATGGTGTTTGATAAATTTGTTATGGAATGTTGCAGATTTGGTGCTGTGTCTCATTTCAGTTCTGGGGTGTGGTAAAGAATCACAAAGTGATGGAATGATGGTGATGTGCTCAGCAACTGGAAAGAGACTCGAAGTCACTGGAAACAAAGTCTGATGAGGTCACAGACCGACGTTGCAGAACGCCGATTGAATAGCTGCCTCCTCCGTCGCTGTTGTTCGTCCTCCTGCTCCTCCTGCTCCTCGTCCACCTCCTCCTGCTCCTCCTGCTCCTTGTTCTCCTCCTCCTCCTCCTCCTCCTCCTCCTCCTGAGGTGGTACAGCTATGCCTGGTGGCAATGGCTGTGACCTCATAATGGCCAAATTGTGCAGCATGCAGCAGATGACAAAAAGTGACACCCGCTCAGCTAAGTACTGGAAAGCTCCGAGCGGTCGAGGCAGCGGAACCGTTGTTTGGGCACTCCGATGGTCTGCTCGATGATGTTCCTGGTGGCAGCATGGCTCTCAAAATATGAGTGCTGGGCAGGAGTGCTGGGGTTGCAGAGGGGAGTCATGAGCCAGGTGAAGAGTGGATAGCCCTTGTCTCCCAGCAGCCAGCTGTGAGCTTTATGTGGTGGCTGGAATAGGTCCAGCGCAGGATGAAGGCTTCGTGGCTGCTGCCAGGATAGCAGGCATTGATGGTCAGGATTCAGCGTGTGTGGTTGCACACCAACTGCACATTAAGTGAGTGATAGTTTTAGCTGTTGCGGAATACCTCAGGATTGTTATGAGGTGCCCGCAAAGCCACATGGGTGCAGTCACGGTCGCCCTGCATCATGGGGAAGCCCACTATCCTGGAAAAGCCACATGCACACTCGCGCTGCTTCTCTCTGGTCTTGGGGAAGAAAATGTAATCCCTTCTCCTTCTGTACAGAGCTTCTGTGACCGGCGGATGGAACAATGGATGGCAAACTGGGTGATGTTGGAGATGTCGCCTGTTGTGCACTGGAATGATCTGCTGGAGTAGAAATTGAGGGTGGCGGTGACCTTGACTGCCACTGAGAGAGCCGTGGTGGTCCTGATCTCAGGCTCAAGGTCTGACTGCAGGAGGTGGCAGAGCTCTGTGACCACGTCCTTGCTGAAGCGGAGCCTTGTAACACACTGGCCCTCAGTGAAATTCATGTAGGAGAAATGCTGCCGGAATACCCTGGGTGGGTAAGGCCTCCCATTGAGAGCCCTGTTGGCCCTCCAACCTCTGGCCACATTTTGCAATCTTTTTCTGTGCCTCAGTTGCCTCCAACATTGGCGCTGAAGGGTGAGGTCTACTGCCAGTACAGCCCCCATGAAAGTATACAAATATTGCACTTTCAAATCTCCCCTCAATGAAACTGAATAATCTTTATGTGCCAGAACACTCATTAAAATGCAAAACACTGAAATTGGTCAAAAGGCCTCTTTGCCTATGTGAAACTAACAATGCAGCATTGTTGGCCGCTGAAAACTACACCGGATGTGGGCACCTTTAAATAGCGCTCCTCCAGGGGACATCCGACTGAAAGCCGCCTCCTCTACCTGTTGTTGTTAATGGCAGATGCACAAGCAGGGGGCGAGAGGGAATTTTTCATCCGGGGCGCTGCACACGGCAATGACGTCATGCGATCGGGGCACAGGAGATCAGGGCGCAACATCTTACTGCCGCCAGAAAACCCCCGCCGAATTTAGCGGGAGGCATTGATATCGTCGCGCCCAGTCGTAAGCCCGCTAGCGCCCCCTGCCGGCGGCGCTAATGGGAAGCGCAAAGGAGCCCAATTTCTGGACCATGCATTGGACTCTAGGGGATTCAAGGGATATGGAGATCGGGCGGGAAAGTGGAGTTGAGGTCGAAGATCAACCATGATCTTATTGAATGGCGGCGCAGGTTCGAGGAGCCGTATGGCCACTCCTGCTCCTAATTCTTATGTTCTTATCTCTCGCCGTGACCTCGGTGTGTGGTCATAAGAAAGCCTGGAGAAACGGTGTAACCATTTACGCTATTCCTCCAGGGTTTCCACTGATCTTTCACCAAAGTATTGGTGGGAGATCAGAAGAACCCCCATGGAAAGTTTACCCCAGGTTATTTACTAACATCTTGGCATACAAAGACTTTGCTTTCCTCTGCTCTGACAAAAAATGGCAACAAATGAGAGAGGACAGCATTGTTCTTAAGAGATCATTAATAACAATTGATAAAAAGAAGTTGCATTTCAAATTTACAATTTATTTGAAGATAGAGATTCAAATTTTATGAAATTCAATCTTGTCCTATTGAATAGCAGTGCCCTGTAAATGAACACATTACCCAAGAAATTACTGGCAGCAGCATTGGCAGATGAATGCTTAACAAGTCCTTACGACCTGTTTTTGTCCACTATTTTAGCAGAGGTGTTAACCCATTTAAGGTAACTGGGTTATTTACCACATTAAAATAGTGGACAAAGGAATAACATATTAAGAGCTTGTCTGCGAATATGGCCATCAAAAATTTCTATGCTTTATTTTTAGGACATTACTGCTGCCAATGAACCAGAAGTGGTCTGCGCATCGCGGGTGCGGGTTCGTTAAAAAAGAATTAAAAATCCGGGAAGGGTGCTAGCTGGTGAAGAAGCCGGGAAGCCGGGAATGGGAGCAAGCTGGTGAAAAAGCCGGGAAGGGAGCGAGCTCGTTAGCGTGATCATTTTTACAAAAGCAGAAACACCCTGCTTCCAGTTGTTGGAGTGCGCAGTGCGCTTCTGCGCAGTTGTTAAAGAACCAGCAGGAGAGTGACCTATACTGAATATCTGAACCTTGTAAACCAGGGGGAAAAAATCGTTTGTTCATCCAGCACTGAGGGAACGTCTTTGAAGACAGCTGCCGATGTGATGATGGTCCTTACATTCCTGGGGAAAGACAGTTTTTATCATCACTGATTACTTAGCAGTAGGAAAGCAAACTATCACTACTGCACTAGGGCCCACTAATGTGAACAAAGTTGCATTGAATTCAACATAAATGTGTCATTGCACTTCTTAAATGTAACAGTAATGTGGTTATATAGCTTTAAAGATATAGGCCCAGAATTTGCGGTAGTAATAATGGCCAGACTATCAGCACTCACCATTATTACTGGGTAAAACTTCAGGCGTTCGCACATGCGCAGTTAAATGCGGAATTACAGAAGTTGCAATCAGAGACACCCTGCTCCTCCACAGGGTGTGCTGTTGCAGTCCTCGCAGATGGAACCAACATTGAAATCACTGATTCGCCGTGAACTTCAACTAATTACCCACTATTCTCGCTGTAAAGACCGATGAAAAAGTTAAGCATTGTTCAATCAGGAGTAACTGAGTTTTTTTTAAAGTTCCTGTTTTGACATTTAAGTTTCTCCTTTAATCCCATGTATATGTCCCAATCTTTATTTTGCTTTCTGCACAATGATTTAAATGTAATGGAAACTTTTTACACCCTGCTTTGCCACCTGTGAGAAATCTTCAATCTGATTGGTTGATCAGGCTACCTGCCCTGTTGCTGAATGCCACAGATCCCCTGTAGAAGGCGGCAACAGGGAGGAGGAGTCCGCGGAGACGGAGCGGCTGATAGACATCGCGTTCCCACTGCCATTGGACGCAATTGAATTGACTTTTACTGAACATGGCGCTGTAGAATAGCGACGTGTCTCTGTGAGCTCCCACAGCCTATTGTGGAAGTGATCGGGGAGTAAAAACATTCCATTGTAGTAATACATATGTCAAATAAAATTGATTGATTGATTGATTGAAATTCAAACTGACGTTGGAATATGTGAAGTCTATGCTTTAGAGCCCGATAAAACTTTGGGGCAACTTATTTCAAGGTCAATGGCGATTGTCGTTCCCTCGCCGCTGACCGCAAAATCAGGGCCAGGGGTTGATTTTCCACTCATTTCCGCTAGTTAGATCAACGCAATCAGGTGGAATCGGCCGAATCAGCGCAAAAGATCGGGGAATTATAAACATAAGGGAGTTACGCCCAAAACTACTTGTGCTCATGTTTTCCGTGATCTTTCATGTTGGTTCAAGACTCAGTTCACCCGAATCAGGCCCCGCCCACAAAGCTGGCCATGCCCCCATGTCAAAATTGAGATATTCTGCTATTGCGCTGGTTCAGGAAGGCGCATCAAATTAAACTCATTTTCTTAGACACATTTTAAAAGTCTTTTCATATCAAAAATTATTTAATTTAGTAAGTAACGGACTAGTGCACACCAATGAAACTATTAAATGGTTCAGTATCATATTTTAAGTCATTTTCAGTTATTTTAAATCAGGTTACTCACAGCCAGATGCCTGGAAACCCTGATTAAAAATGCTTATTTTTTGTGATAAACCCATTTTCAGTTGTATTAATAAAACTGCACCAGGTTATCACTCTTAAATACATCAAGGAATACTTTTTAATGGAAAGAAAAAGAATAGGTACAATTCCATTCTATTACACTGCACGATTGCACTGGTTCATGGAAGATTTTACGTTTGTGATTATGCAAAAGTGTTTTAGCAGAAACTTGAACTGCAACCTAACCAGCGCAATTCTAAGTAGAATTTGGCCGCAATTTCCTGATTGCGTCCAAAATGGAAACTCTACCACCAGCTGTTTAAGCTCAGTGTGTGGATGATGCCTTACTCTCCCTCCATGCAGTAAGACAGGCTATTTCTATATGCCCATTATAGAACAGTTAATATTTGGCACTGGGGTAAGCTTAAGCTACTGCAGGTTACTGAATGGGATTTCGGTAATAAGAACACAGTAATGAAAGAATATTCTAGGATAAAGGCCATTATGCAGCATCATTGAGCAGTACTGTTTATGAACTCTGAACCCTGTAGTCTATGTATTTTTGTGCAAATCAGGTCCTATACCCATAGCAAAATGTCACCAGAAACTCAGGACATCAGAGGTATAAATGTACAGGCTGTCAGTTACTTCTGCATTGTACTTATAGTTACCTCCCAGTGGGATAAAGGAAGAAGCACTGGGTCGCTAGTGTTATGTCCGTGTATAATCAGACACAGACTGCGGAGAACAGTACAAACGGTGTTTACTCAACGTGGCTCAGACTGCAACTGAACTGTACAGATTACTACTCAGCATTATATACAGGTGTGGTCACTGCCGGTACTACAGTATACATGAGCTGTAAAAAGTAGTTCTCCCCCTTAAAGGTACATACATTACAATTCCTCCCCTGTTAGATTAACAGTACCATAACACACATTTAACAATTAAATATCAAACTAATTACAATTAACACTTTTAACATGCAACATTAGCTGAAAATAGTCTATTTATAAATTCAGTCTTTGGGGAGGCTTCCTGATCCTTTCTGGATAGCGTCTTTCCCGAGTGTCTTGCTCTTGGTGTGGAGGCGATTCTGGCCCCCTGTCGTCGGTTGGTTCATCAGCTTCCGATGCTACTGTTTCTGGTGTAGATGCGACCTGTACGTCGGGTTCATCACCAGGTACTTATGGGCGAGGCATGGGGTTGACTTGTTCCTGTGACTCTAGGATCTGGTCAGCATGGTGTCTCACAATGCTCTCCCCAATGTCCACTGTGTACATTAGTGGGCCCTGCAGTG
The DNA here is from genome assembly GCF_052327205.1 of Somniosus microcephalus. Lineage (NCBI taxonomy): Eukaryota > Metazoa > Chordata > Chondrichthyes > Squaliformes > Somniosidae > Somniosus > Somniosus microcephalus. The sequence goes on from NC_140987.1 coordinate 278,494,399, forward strand.
TGCATATCGTTCCTGGCTGCCATTTTTCTGCTCGGTAGTCGTGGGCCAAGACTGGTTGCCCTACATTGAAGCTCCTTGTTGGCTTCTCATGGATGTGCTGGAATTGCTTACTCTCAACATCTCTTTGTACATTTGGTCTGAGCAAATCCAGGCGAGATCTTAACCTTCGGTTAAAGAACATCATGGCTGGGGCATGGTTGGTGACTGCATGTGTCGCATTCCGGTAGGCGAACAGGAAATTGTCCACCTTGTGCTGCAGCGGAATGTTGTCATAGTACATAGCCTTTATTGCCTTCTTAAAGGTTTGTACGAACCTCTCAGCCAATCCATTTGTGGCTGGATGATACGGGGCGGATGTGTAATGCCATACCCCATTCTTTTTCAAGAACCTCCGGAAATCTTCGGACACAAACTGTGGTCCGTTGTCGGAGAAAATCTGTTCTGGCAAGCCATTCCTGGCAAAAATGGTCCATAGGATTGCAATAGTTTTCTCCGTGGTGGTGGAGGACATTTTGATGACCTCAGGCCATTACGAGTGCGCATCCACGGCTATTAAAAACATTGAGTCCATGAATGGACCAGCAAAATCAATATGCACCCGTTGCCATGGAGATGAGGGCCACTCCCATGGGTGTAGAGGGGCCTGTGGTGGTGCATTTTGGACTTTCTGGTATCCTGAGCAGCTCTTGGTCAGGTCCTCGATTTGTTTATCGATTCCCGGCCACCACACATAAGCCCTGGCTAGGCTTTTCATTTTTACCCCTCCCAAATGACCCTCATGAAGCTCATTGAGCAATCTATCCCTTAACTTGGGTGGAATTACCACTCGGGATCCACACATCAAGGTCCCCCGGCACACTGACAGCTGTTCTCTCCTTGTCGAGAATGCTGGCAACAGTGAGTCGCCATGTGCTGGCCATCCCTTCACCGTCAAATCATATACCCGAGACAGTGTCGGGTCATTTCGGGTTTCCTTTTCGATACAAACGTTAGTTACCGGTAGGTATTCAACTATAGTCAAATGGAATATTTCGACAGGATCCACTGCTGGTGCTTCCTCCGCAGTAGGCAGTGGCAGGCGTGATAGCCCATCAGCATTTCCATGCTGTTTCGTGCCCTTATATTCAATCTCATAGTGATGCGCCCCTAGAAAAAGTGACCATCTTTGTAGTCGTTGTGCAGTCATCACCGGAACGCCCTTCTTTGGATTAAAAATGGAGACAAGAGGCTGGTGATCAGTCAGCAAGGTGAATTTCTGTCCATGCAGATAGTGATTGAACTTTTTCACTCCCCAGACTAGGCTGAGGGCCTCCCTGTCAATCTGGGCGTAGTTACGCTCGGCTGAGGTTAGTGATCGTGACGCGAAGGCGATTGGCCTCTCTGAGCCGTCCGAGAATTTGTGCGACAGCACCGCTCCAATGCCATAGGGTGACGCATCACATGCCAACCGAATTGGTAATGCTGGGTTGTAATGGGCCAATACCTCTTTTGATGTGATTAGTGTTTTGCTCTTCTGGAAAGCTCATCTACATTTGTCACTCCACTTCCATGGCACCCCAGTTTGCAGTAGGGTGTTCAGTGGGTGTAGTATTGTAGACAAATTTGGCAAGAACTTATGGTAGTAGTTTACTAGCCCGAGGAACGACCGCAGTTGTGACACATTTTCCGGTGCTGGAGCCTTGACTACAGCCTCAATCTTCTCTGGGGACTTATGTAACCCCTCTTTATCGATAATGTGGCCACAATACGAGATCTGTTTTCTAAAAAAACTCACATTTGGGGCGGTTAGCTCGGAGCCCATATTCCTGCAATCTAGTGAGCACCTGCTCCAGGTTGGCAAGGTGATCACTCTCATTTTTGCCCGTGTCCAGGATGTCGTCCAAATAACACTGGGTCCCTCGGATCCCTTGCAGGACTTGTTCCATTGCCCTCTGCCAAATAGCCGGAGCTGATGCTACCCCGAATACCAGCCGGTTGTATTGGTAGAGACCTTTCTTGGTGTTGATTGTGAGGTATTTTTTTGATGCTTCTTCTACCTCCATTTGCAGATACGCCTGGGCCAGATCAATCTTAGTGAAGCGTTTCCCTCCAGATAGCGAGGCGAAAATATCTTCAATCCGCGGAAGTGGATATTGTACGGTGTGAAGGACCGGGTTCACTGTTACCTTAAAGTCCCCACAGATGCGAACCTTCCTTGGTTCCCCAGGCGTGCTGCTCAACGACTTTTTCATCACAGGGACGATGAGTGTAGCCCACTCGCTCCAGTCTACCTTGGACAGTACACCTGAACGTTCCAGACTCTCCAGCTCTGCTTCGATGACTGGGCGGATCGCATAATGTCTGGCCTTAAAAAATTTTGGAACTAGCGTTTTCTTCAATTTTAATCGTCACTGTCATCCCTTTTAGTGTTCCGAGTCCTTGCTGGAACTCTTCTTTGCGTCAGTTAGGATCTTTGACAGTCGCCCAGGTGTTACGCCGTCATCCTTTTTGTCAGCCACAGTCAGTGCCTGTATGGAATGCCAATCCAGTTGTATTTTCCAGATCCATTCACGTCCCAGTAATGGTGGTCCTCCATCTTGCAATACATACAGGTCTAGTTTTGGTGTTTCCTTACCATTATATATAACGGTCACCCTTATTTTTCCTTTGGGGTAGACTTTTTGCCCCGTGTACGTCTTCAAAATAATTTTTGTGTCTCTCAAGGGTATGTGTGAGAATAGCCGCTCGTAGTCCCATCAGTTTATGACTGTTAGGGCTGATCCTGTGTCCAATTCCATCTTTACCTGGACTCCTGCTATCTTGAGAGTGACACAAATGGTTCAGTGATCCTCTGTTGTGATCACATTATGTAGTTTCAGACAACTCACTTCCCTGCTTTCGGAGTCGTTATCACTCTTTTGTTCGTCTGAACTATTCTCCGTTATCTTATGTACCTTCTTGTACTTTCCTTTGGTTGGTTTCTTATTGCTGGTTTTCTTTCCCGACCAGCAGACTCGTGCTATGTGTCCTACTTTTCCACACTGTCTGCACACTTTGTCTTTGAACCAGCAATCATTCTGGTCATGTGTTGTTCTGCCGCAGCGATAGCACTTCTCTGTTCCATATGACATTTCATTTGTGCCATATTCTTGCGGTCTCTGTTGTATCTCTGCAGCGCCCCGTGCTGCTGTTTCATATGATACCACAATGCTGAAAGCCTTTTCCAGCGTAAGGTCCTTTTCAGATAAAAGCCGTTTCTGGGTTCCTTCACTTTGAAGCCCACACACAAACTTGTCCCTTAAAGTATCTGCTAGTCCCGTTCCAAACTGGCAGTGTTTCGATAGCTTGCGCAGTTCCGTTAAATGCTCAGCATTACTTTCATCTTTATGCTGGTTCCTTTTGTGAAACTTAAATCTTTCTGCTATCAGCAGCGGTGTGGGGTTTAAGTGGTCCTGTTGGATTGACACTATGTTTTCAAAATCCTTTTCTACTGGCTTCTCTGGGGTTACTAGGTTTCGTAGTAAGCCATACGTTTTTGCACCCATTGAATTCAACAATACCAGTGCTTTCTTGTCATCTGGCACTTCATTCGCCTTGCAGTATACTTCTATGCGTTCGACATATGTCGTCCAATCTTCAACTTCATTGTCGAACGCTGTGATACTGCCACTCTTTGGCATTTTTGGGTGTGGTTAGACTGGCTTAAAATGGCATCTCCCGCGCTTTCCTTTCTTCCCCACTGCGGCTTAAAATGGCGTCTCCTGCACTGCTGCCAACGCCGATCTTGGCGGTCCTCGTGGCAAATGGCGACGCCCTGTGGGTTTCGCGCGCTGCTCCTGCGCTGCTGCCAACGCCACTCTCTACGATCCTCGTGGCAATGGCAGCGCCTCGCATTTTCCTGCGCGCCTATCTCCCCCGTTGACGTTGCTCGGCCCTTGAATACCGGCTGCGCTCTGCTCTCTCTCGTCTCTCTCCCCTGTTGACGCCGCTCGGTCCTGAACACCAGCTGCGCCCTGTGCGCTCTGCCCTCTCTCTCTCCCCCGTCGACACTGCTCAGCCTTGTTCTGTGCCGCTCGGTCGGGCTCTAGCCCGCCGCTGTCCGGGAGGGGTCTGCGCAGTACCTGTTGCCAGCCCGTTTTGCTGGACCACCGTGACTGGAAAGCCAAGCCTGGCTCTCGACAGCCTCCCCTGTGATGCTCAAATCTCCGCTGGATGACTGGGCAGTTGCCCGTGGTCGACGCCCATGCTTCTGGACTCGACCTTCTTCCACTGTTCTCCAGGAGCGAATTCCTGGGAGGTGATGCAGAGTTGCAGGTAGGTTCGAGTCTGCCTCGTCGCCACTGTTATGTCCGTGTATAATCAGACACAGACTGCGGAGAATGGTACAAACGGTGTTTACTCAACGTGGCTCAGACTGCAACTGAACTGTACAGATTACTACTCAACGTTATATACAGGTGTGGTCACTGCCGCTACTACAGTATACATGAGCTGTAAAAAGTAGTTCTCCCCCCTTAAAGGTACATACATTACAGCTAGTAACATTCCCTCATGGTGAATCTGCCCATTCAGACAGTTGTTTTTGATGTATCGATGTCTAATAACAGTATTAAATTTGCAGTTATATTGAATCATATTAACCAAGGACCATTAATCAAAGTCCAAAGAATGAACAAATCAAAGTGTGTCATCTGTGAACACCATCAATAGTCCCCATATTTCCTGTTTCAAGCCCATTCATTACATATTAAAACAGAATTACTAATAATATTTTCTTTTCTCACCTGCTGAGTTCTGAATTTCTTCTATTCTTCATGCATAAATGTTTCTCTTTGCATGTGGTGATGATGAGTTGCAAAATTGTATTGTTTAATTTGTTGAGAAGGGTGACAGTTAGACGTCGAGAATGCTGAGGTGCTGGAATTAAAAGGATTCTACAAACTCCAGGAGGTCCATCAAGAGTAAAATGGGCTGTCTGCATTTTTACCATATTTGGTGAAAGGGTTTGATAGGATAGATGTAGAGAAGATGTTTCCACTTGTGGGGGAATCCAAAACTAAAGGCCATAAATATAAAATAGTTACCAATAAATCCAATGGGGAATTCAGGAGAAACTTCTTTACCCAGAGAGTGGTAAGAATGAGGAGCTCACTACCACAAGGAATAGTTGAGGCAAATGTAGGGTTCTCAAAATTCCCACATTCCCCAAAATTTATGGATAATGGGACCCTGTATGGACAAGTTATTAAAAAGGGTACCCAAAATGACTTCTGCAACCTCGTGACCAAAAGTACAGGATTTTAAAAGCAAGGCCCTGCAAAAAGACAGGCACATTGCAAAACCTGAAACAGAACCTAAAATGCATGAATCTGTGAAAGACTTTGTGAAGCCAGACAGCTAGGTAAACACAGAATATGCATTCATTCACTTTGGAACAGGTCAAGTCAGAATGGGCCTAATGGAGGCCATTAAGTTTCTGCATACATAATTGGTAACAGCTCACAGTAGCCATCAAGCCAGGATGAGGACAATTAAATTTCATAAATAACAAACAGCCAGGATATCAGAGCCATTAAACCAGGAGACAACCGTCCCAAAAGCCGTTAAAGTAGATGACCGTAATCACTTTGGACGAGCCCGCCAAAAGTTAGACAAAGGACTGACCTGATTTGGCGCGCAGATAAGGGATGAAGAACCAGGTATAATTGTAGGCCCACTGATGGCCAAGGTCTCTTGCTCTGGCCTCGTGCCATGGCCTCGTGGCGGTCTCTCTTCTCGCTCCCCGCGCTGCACAACACCAAGGGCGCCCATTACTACACCGAGGGCCGAACGCAGGAGGAGAACGAGACCAGATTCGAAAAGGCACAGGACATATGGGGCGACAAACGGGCAGACGAGACGAGAGGAGATGAAGAAAACGGTAAACCGGTAAAGGCAGAGAAGGGCAGCGGAAAGACGCGTTGGGGGAGAAATAGCCTAGTTATAAGCTGGCGTTTGATGAATAAGTTGGTGTTCAAAGCATGGGTAGTAAAAGCATATTGACAATATAAACCGCCAACCGAGCCCCAACCGTCATAAAAACTGTCGGCGACCAAACCGCCCGAGGAAGAAGAAGACCCATCGTGAATCAACGAAGACGTTAAAGGAGGAAAAAGAGGGTGCTTCACACAAACAACTACATCGCCGCACCATGTGACCACGTGGAGACAACACACCCCAAAGGACAGCAAGAGCGGACCCCAAAACTCACAACCGTTAAAAAAGTCAACAGGTTTTGAATTAGTGAGCATGAACCCCTGGCCCCTCATAGCTTAATCTAGTTAGGTATTGTGGGTGGAATAAGGATAAGGGGATTTTAATATGTTTGTTCCCTCGATGTGCCGTGTGTTCCCCATTCCCAAATAAGTGTATTGTTTTTATATGCCTGTAATTATCTTAGTAATTCTCAGTATTGTGATGTTGTTTTGTCTTTAATAAAAATTACGGTTTTCTTGCACCGAACCAGCTGTCTACTCGTTTATCTGTATCGCCGCCTGTGCCTAAGTCCGGTGTCTAGAACCTAGGGGTGTGGGAGCGATTCGAACCACTGAGAGACAGTCAGGGGCAGAGCTGACTAGGCACACGCCACCCCCTACACGAATAGCATAGATGCAGTAAAGGGGAAGCTAGATAAGCAATGATGATAATGAATAGAAGGTTTTGCTGGTAGGGTGAGATGAAGAGATGTGGGTGGAGGCTCGTGTGGAGCATAAACACTGGCATAGATCAGTTGGGCTGAATGGCCTGTTCCTGTGCTGTAAATTTTATGAAATTCTATGTAATTTCATGTCCAGGACTGTACTGGTGCAGATTCATAGGTATGAAATTTATCATACATTTTTTCTTTGAATTTTGTGCTTATCAAGGTGAGGGATGATAGTATTGAAACAATTTCCATTTCAGGCACCCAGTAACAGTGCCAAGTACTCTTATGTCAGGTAAAGAACAGTTAAATGCAGAGTAAATCTCACCCAAATCTGCCTCAACAATATAACTCGGTCCCAATCGGAGAAGAGGACCCACTGCTACACTATGTCATTTGTGTCCATTTTCCATACAGTGATTGCCATTTTAGAGGCAAATTAGAGATAGTTTTGTGGTGTAGGCCCATGCCACTTTAAAATGGATTTGCCCCAACTCATTTCATATAACACAGAGATGATTTTCATCTCATCCATTTGGACTGGATTTGAACTCATGCTAGAGAGGTGAAAGGCCAGTGACTAGCCCACAGCATCACCAGTCACTATAGTATCTATATTGTGATTGATAAATGATTTTAATTATAAAGAATTCACTTTGTAGATTGTGGGCCAGAGTTAACACTTGATATTTACCAGATGGCATTTTCGGCTAGTGATAAAATACTGTTGCATCAGAAAATAAAGATAATGGGGTGAAGTTTCCGCTTTGAGCATAATCGGCAATCTGGGCCCCAAAAGGCACCCAAAATTGTGCTGGTTTTGAGAAGTTTATTTTTCTCTTGGGTTTCCGCTCAAACTCATTTGCATATCGGCGAAAGCAAAATCTGCCATAAACCAACGCAATTAGGCAGCCTTTTAAAACGATTCTTTTTATTTAAAAAATTCTGCTTTCTATAATATCCCTTGATGTATTTAAAAGTGGTAAGCAATGTTCTCTGTTGGCTGCGCGGCTCCGCAGCACTCCAGGGGTCAATAGAAAAACCGCGAATGCGCAGCATTTTGAGAGGCGCCACGCAGCCCCCAAAAAAATTACAGGGAACATTGGTGGTAACTTGGTGCAGTTTGATTAACGCAGCTGCAAATGCTTTTTTTCCACATAAAATAAGCAAGGTTAATCTCAGTGTCAGTCCGAGGAACCCGATTTTAAATGCCTAAAAATGACTTTTAAAAAAAGTTACAGAACCATTTGCTATTTATATTAGGGTACAATAGCCAGCTAGTAAATTTTAAAAAACTTACATTCAATATGCTTTTTAATCATTTTTTTTAGCGTCCTTGCGCCCAAAAGAACCAGCTTAATTTTTTAGCGCCTCCTCGAAGGCGCAATTAGCAGCAACTCGCTGTGGTGATTATTTTGATCTGGGGGGCGTGGCCAGTTTTGTGGGCGGGGCCGGCTTCTAGCGCGATGATTTTTAAACTAGTGCAAAAGATCACAGAAATTCAGTTTGCACTGAATGTAATTTGCACTTAAAATTCCCTGATCTTTTGCGCTGGGCACGCCGATTTCAGGCGATTTTCAGCGCAACCGAGCGGAAACTCTACCCCAGTAGGACATATAATCCAAACTTGTATTTTTGCTATGATGTCAGTATGAGCACAAACCATCCCACAACCCAATTTAGAGCCATAGGGTGAGAAAGTGCCATCTTCAGCAAATGTCACTCCACCATTGCAAATGTCACTCTATTACTTAAGACTGGAGGGATGGAGAAAGTAGTAAATTACAGACCTGTCAGTTTAACGTCAGTTGTAAGCAAGTTACTGGAATCTATCACCAGGGACAGAGTGACGGCGCATGCACTGATCTATTTAAATGGCAGGCCAGGCTCTAGTCACTGAATGGCCTACTCCTGTTCCTATGCCCCATCTATGCTATTTTCATTGCCTGGTGTAATTAAAATCAAAGTTCACCTGCTCAACCAAAGCGTTCTATAAAACATTGGGCAGAAGCATAGTCCTGAGTTAAGCAGTAGAAAAGACAGAAGTAACAGTCCCAGCAGAAACAGAAAATAATGTGCTGGTCCATATGGATGATTTGGCTATATTGGACTTCCAGTAGACGCATCATAGGAAAACTAGGATTTGGAATATCAATGTGTGATCAGCACACCCTGTCTGTAACAGTGCAGTACACAATTTATTTGCTGTTGTTGGCTTGCAGTTTAAACCAGGTAGTTCACAGGCATAAATCAGTGTGCCATGTGAGCATGCATCAACCAGGTCACAGCTGCATCAGTGAAGTGGACAAATAACTTGCTTTCCCACATTTCATTCGTACTGAAAGCAAGCACAACATCTTCATGCCATTGTTGTATCTCTATATCTTGCATTGGTTATCAATTGCACACATATAGAGGTACCAGAAATAGTTTTCATTCATCCAGCCTTCACATACAATAAGAAATTGATACTATGCTACAGAAGAGATGCACCAAAATACTGTCCGTTTATGAAAATCATACCTTGGATGTGAGGTGGGCATCACTTACTCCACTGTATCACAGTTATGACAATAGTAAGAATTCATGCCTTTGGTTTTATATAAAGAAAGAACTTGCATTTACCTAGTGCCTTTCATAGGAACATGAGAATATATAGGAACATAGGAACACCGAGTAGTCCCTCGAACCTGTTCTGCCATTCAATGAGATCATGGCTGATCTGTGACCTAATTCTATGTACCTTTCACAACCTCTGAACTTCCCAAAGCACTTTACAGCCAATGAAGTACTTTTTGAAGAGTAGACACTGTTGCTTGAATTGGAGGGGGAGCAGCTGTGAGAAAATTTCCAGGGATTGTGGTGGTCTGACATGCTCTCCAATGTACCGTGGCGAGGATAACTCTAAGGCCTGGGCAACACTAGTTCATTGCAGAAGAGAAAAACTGATGCAAGCTCCAATTATAGGAGCTGTAGCCAGTTTATGGAATTTGTCATCAATCTGTTCAACACAAAGAAAAGTTGATGGGGAACCTGAATTCTAATGACAGTCGTTATCTGAGATAGGTCTTCAGTTCTTGTTCCTTTTTCTCAGGCAGCAAGTTACTTTTGTTTCCCACAACAATAACATTTGTATCTGTCCCTAGGGATATTTTCTAATAGTTTTCTTTAGTTTGATTGCCACTGTACTCTGGGGAAAGTCAATTGGCATATATTTTTTGTGTTGAGGCCTACTAGGGCTGTACCAACTCTGATCAATCATAGACCCGCTGCTTATCTCATGGGAGACGTTTGTATGGAAACCTACCCCTACTCCATCACCTACCACAGCATGCCAATGTAATTTGCTTTTAGAGTGCCAATCAAAACATCAATTATTAAGTTGTAATTGTAAACTAATAAGCAGCTATGAGTTATTAAGTAGCAAACTTGTCAGTTATGAACACTTACAGATATATTATACATCAACTGAAGCACTTCAGTGTCTCCATGACTGATTTTTGTGCTGACTGTACACTAGTGATTTGCATTTTAAATTTTGCATTCTCTGACACCTTAACCATGAACTGTAAGGTATCAGAGAAGCACTATATTCACTTGGGCAGTATTCTATGTTTTATGATGGTGCTATAAATGAACCTGGCAGTCTTTTGCCACTACTTGCATAGGATTACATAGGATTACATAGGATATACGGCACAGAAACAGGCCATTCGGCCCAACCAGTCCACGCCGGCATTTATGCTCCACTTGAGCCTCCTCCTGTCTTTCCTCATCTAACTCTACCAGCATAACCCTCTATTCCCTTCTCCCTCATATGCTTACCTAGCCTCCCCTTAAATGCATCTATACTATTTGCCTCATCTACTCCCTGTGGTAGCGAGTTCCACATTCTCACCACTCTCTGGGTAAAGAAGCTTCTTCTGAATTCCCCATTTGATTTCATGGTGACTATCTTGTTTTAATGGCCTCTAGTTTTACTCTTCCCCACAAGTGGAAACACTCTCTCTGTATCTACTCTATCAAAACCTTTCATAATTTTAAAGACCTCAATTAGGTCACCCCTCAACATTCTCTGTTCAAGCAAAAAGTGACCCAGTCTGTTCATCCTTTCCTGATAGGTATACCCTCGCATTTCTGGTATCATCCTTGTAAATCTTTGCTGAACCCTCTCCAGTGCCTCTATATCCTTTTTATAATATGGCGACCAGAATTGTACACAGTACTCCAAGTGTGGTCTAACCAAGTTTCGATACAAGTTTAGCATAACTTCACTACTTTTCAATTCTATTCCTCTAGAAGTAAACCCTGGTGCCTGGTTTGCTTTATTATGGCCTTGTTAACCTGTGCCGCTAATTTTAGTGATTTGTGTATTTGTTCTCCGAGTTCCCTTTGCTCTTCTACCCCAACCAGACTCGCACCCTCCAAGTAATAAGTGGCCACATCCCTATTTTTCCTACCAAAATGTAATACCTCACATTTATCTGTGTTGAATTTCATTTGCCAATTATATGCCCATTCTGCAAGTTTATTAATATCTTTCTGTAATTTGTTTCAGTCCTCCTCAGTATTGACTATCCCCCCTAATTTGGTGCATCCGCAAATTTAGAAATTGTGTTTTTGATTCCAAAGTCTAAATCATTAATATAAATTGAGAACAACAGTGGTCCACTGACCCTTGTGGAACACCACTACCCACCTTCTGCCACTGTGAATAGCTATCCTTTACTCCTACGCTCTGCTTTCTGTCTTGAAGTCAGCTAGCTATCCATTCTGCTACTTGTCCCCTGTCACCGCATTCTCTGACATTATTCATTAGTCTATTATGTCGTACATTATCGAAGGCATTTTGAAAATCTAGATAAATTACATCTACTGCAATACCCTTGTCTATTCCCTCTGTTACCTCTTCAAAAAATTCAATGAGGTTGGTCAAGCTTCTAGATGTTCTGTTTTCTCCTTTAGTAGGGGTTCCATTATTTTTCCTACCACTGATGTTAAGCTGACTGGTCGATAGTTCCCTGGACATGTTCCATCTCCCTTCTTAAATTTAAATATTATGTTAGCTATCCAATAGTCCTCTGGTACTAAACCTTTTTTTAATTAATTATTAAATATGCATAGTAATGCCTCTGCTATCTCTTCCCTAGATTCTTTTAAAATGTGTGAATGTAATCCACCTGGACCAGGATTTTTTCCTCTTTGAGTTTGATTAGTTTATTTAATATACCTCCTCTTTTTATTTTAAATGCCATTATTTCATTACTAATCTCATGATCTAATGTCATGTTCACCTGTTCTATCTCCCTGGTAAATACTGAAGCAAAGTAATTAGATGTTCCCCTACTTTTATTTCTCTTATCCGCTCTGGTTCATTCCCCATTACTAGATCCAATAGCGAATCCTCCCTTGTTAGGCTTTTACATATTGGGTTAGAAAGGAGTCCTGTACACATTGTAGGAACTTGGATCTTCTCCAGTTGCCCTTGAGAGGGTGGTGGTGAGCCATCTCTTAATCTGCTGCGGTCCATGTGCTGTTAGGTAGGGAGTTCCTGTGGGTTAGTCACTGGCCTTTCACCTCACACCATGGTACTGCAGGCCTCCCTCCCCTTATTAAAGGGGAGGGGCCTGGCGCAGTGCAAACCAGGGCCCAGCTGAGCCACCAGGAATCGGAGTGCCAGCAAAAGAGCCCAGCACTCAAGAGAAGTGCTAGGGTAAAGGAACGCAGCCGGAACTCCGCGGGGGGGCTTCACAGAAGGCCGGGGATGGCAATGTGGGCAGGTGCTGGCAGGCGGCCAGCAATAAAAATGGCCACCTGGCACCTTCCCCTTAATTTGTAGCACTCCGGCCAGAGGTAAGCCCCCCCTGACCCCGTAAGTCAGGGGGCACTACTGAAGATCGCAGCCGGGGCGCAGCGCACAGCGATGATATCATCGCAGGTGGTGCAGCGCCACAGGGCTCTAACGGTTACCGCCGACGCTAACCTCCTGCTGAATTTTGGGGGGGGGCATTAGTGGCACCGCACCCAGGTGCTAGTTGCTTTACACCCCAAATCAACCGAATTTTTCCCCCATGTTTTGGCAGATAATTAGATCACAGCAACCATTGTAGCTAAGCACGTACTTTTTTTAAAATATTCATTCTCGGATTATGGGCATTGCTGGCAAGGCTGGCATGTATTGGTCTTCTCCAGTTGCCCTTGAGAGGGTGGTGGTTAGCTGTCTCTTAAACTGCTGCAGTCCATGTGCTGTTAGGTAGGGAGTTCCAGGATTTTGACCCAGCAACAATGAAGGAATGGTGATATATATCCAAGTCAAGATGGTGTGTGACTCGGAAGGGAACTTTCAAATGATGGTGTTCCCATGCACCCGTTACTCTTGTCCTTGTAGGTGGTGGAGGTCGCTGGTTTCAGAGGTGATGCCGATGAAGGCTTGGTGAGTTGCGGCATGTTAAGTCTGTGTGTTATATTGCGAATTACTACACAGACCACAAGAGTAAACTTTAACAGGTCTTTACTAGTTGAAGGTCAGGGCGGAACTGCCCAATAAATCATTACACAGCACTTATATACCGGTGTGGTCACCACCGGTATTACAGTATACAGCAGCCAAGATAAAGTGGTGCAACTCTTAAAATAGTTCTCTTAAAGGTGGAACGGTTCTCTTAAAGGTGGAACGGTTACATACACTACAATCCTCCCTTTTTAGCTTAACAGTATATATTTCCCAGTAAACATAACATCATAACATATATACACAACTTCATGTAAAAACAGTTCACAGATTCAGTCTCTGAGGCAGCGCCTCCTGCGCCTCCTGACTCGGTCCGGATAACGCCTCGGTGGTGTAGTAGTTTTCGGTGGTGTAGTAGGTTTTCGTTGCTGGGGTGTCTCATCTAATAGTCCTTCACTGGACTTAACAGCTTGAATTTTCATAACTTCAGAACCAGCATTGTTGACTTCTAAAGGCTCGAGTACCTTGGGAAGTTTTTCTGCTTCCAGACTGATTTGGCTCAGTTCGGAGGGACCACGTGCGTGACCTGGTAGGGGTGATAATGGTTCAGATGAGTCATCATCTTCATCATCATGGAACAACTCACATGAATATACTAGATTGCTGTCCTCCTCAGTATCTACGTCCTCCAAATGTTGTATTATTTCTATTTTTGGAGCTTCAGCTGTGAGTGTGGCTGTGGTCTATGCATTACTTGATTTGCAGCTATATTCACCAGCGTCTTTGGGTGTGAGGTTCGTAATGGTAAGTTCTATCACATTCTTATTTTGTTTAAATTTGTATCGGTCAGAAGATTCGATTAAGCTCTGGTCTTTGTACCATCTGACCATCTTGGGAGTAGGTGTAAACTCACAGCTCAAGGTAGCAGAATGCTTCTCTTCCCCTGTAATGTTCTGTAGTTCTTTGACTACCTTTGACGGAGGCTCTTTAATAATCAGCCTCGCCTCCGATTTTGATTTCCCTGCAGTAAACTGCAGCAAGCCGGTCATCTTACAAGTTGTTTTTTTCAGAGTGAGACGATGAATAGTGCCACGATGCTCAATGTCCACATCTTCAGAAGCATGAAGAATTTCACCATTTAGTATCCATTTTGGAGGCTTCACGTCAACAACTGATAGCTCACACTCAAGAATGGCGTCACTTGGCTCTGTCACTTCCACATCACATATGGGTTTAATGATGGCAATTGATTGCTCTTCTACATATAACTTTGCTGGGCTTTGGTCGTCTATGGCATCGCACATGTAGTTGCCTTCATCTTCAAAAGCGACATTATTAATAACGAGCTTCCTGTACACATCTTCACTCACAATCTCATATTTATTACTGGGATGAATCTCTTTGTCTTTGTAATACCACTTGACAGCAGCATTTGGCCTGGAAACTTTGCATTCGAAAATGACACGATGTTTCTCCATGCCAATCTTCTCTCTTAAGGGTTTCACAATTTTAACTGGCAATTCTTTAATTCGAAGCAAAGCTCTGGAAGTAGCGCTTTCAGCAACAAACTTGATCTCTGCAGCATCTTCAGTTTTTGCCTCTGCCACCAATTCCCTGAGTGGCTTATTACTGCTGACACTGCTCACAAAGGGGTGCTCTTTCTTCTTAGCTTTCAACTGATCGGAGAATTTGACATATTCCCTTTCTTGCTCAGCTTTGATTCATTTGGCCTCATCGCGCAGACGGTTTGTGTGTTCCTGTTCCATTTTCTCAATCAGCTGCTTCTGCTGTCTTTCCAGATTCTCCCACTCTGTGTCAAAGAACTTTTTCTTTGCATTCATCTCTTGCTCAAAACGGCGAATCATTTGTTCTAATTGCTGTTGTAGTTTGAAATTGAGTTGAGTTCGAGCCCGGTGTTCCTCAGAAATGTGCATGTCTGTAGACTGGACAGACTCAGAATTCTCTGTCAAACTATGTTGTTGTTGTTCAGTGGAATTCTGTTCTGATACTTTGTTCTCTCCTGAAGCATTTATACACTCCTTCGTTTTTCCATCATTAGTCTGCAAGTCCATTTTAGACTTGTCTTTTGCACATGGGCTGGTCTTACCATCATCAGTTCCAGGGTCTGAGCTGATTGTCTTCACCGAGTTCTCACTCTCTGCTTTGTCACTGTCACTGCTGCATATGCCCTCATCCAATATTCTGGACAATCGTGCAGGTTTGACATCTTTTCTTTTTCCGGAATCTCCCGTTATTGCTTTTAGGGGGTGCCAGTCCATATTTATTTTCCTGATCCACTCCCGTCCCAGAAGTGGTGGACCTCCCTCAGGTAGTACATATATGTCCATTCCTTGGTGTTCTTTGCCCTTGTGTACCACCTTGACTTTTATCTTTCCGATGGGGTATACTTTTTGCCCCGTGTATGTCTTTAATACTATCTCCGTATCCCGTAGGGGAATATGTGTGAATAACTTTTTGTAATCTTGCTTGTTCATGACCGTCAACGCCAATCTGGTGTCCAATTCCATCTTCACGTGGACTCCTGCTATCTGCAGTGTGGCCCAGATGGTTTGTCGGTCAGCTTCCTTACTCACATTGTGAATTCTCAGACTACCCAGTTCCTTGCTGTTGGAGTCTGAATCCGAATTCTGTTCATCCGAACTCTTCTCAGCCACCTTGTGTACCTTGCTGCACTTTTCCTGCGGTGACTTTTTGTTGTTGGTCTTCTTTCCTGACCGGCATACTTTAGCTATGTGACCAAGCTTGCTACATTTTCTACATTCCTGGTTTTTAAACCAGCATTGGTTCTGATCGTGTGTTGTCTTCCCACAACGATAACATTTCGTTGTACCCAAAGCCATTTGATCTACGCTGAGTACCGCTGCCTTCAGCTGCATTTCCGCAGTGCCTCTCGCTGCGGCTTCGTGCGATGCTGCAATAGAGACAGCCTTATCAAGTGTAAGATCATTCTCTTCAAGTAGCCGCTTTTGTGTTCATTCTTTCGACAATCCGCACACGAATTTGTCTCTCAGTGCCTCTGTCAGTCCTTCCCCAAACTGACAGTATTTCGCTAGCTTACACAGTTCAATTAAGTACTCCGCGTTGCTTTCCTCTTTCAGTTGCGTTCTCGCATAAAATTTAAATTGTTCCGCTAACATCAGCGGTGTGGGGTTCAAATGATCCTTCAGGACAGCAACAATATTAGCGAAAGTCTGATCCGCCGGTTTAGCTGGTGATAGAAGATGCTTCAATAGCCCGTATGTCTTCGCACCCATTGAGTTTAGTAAGGTTAATGCTTTATCTTCATTTGATATTTTATTTGCCTTACAATATATCTCTATGTGTTCTACATACGTGGCCCAATCTTCAACATCGGGATCGAAATCGTTGATGTTACCACGCTTAGGCATCCTCGCGATCTTCTTGAGAAACAAAAGAATTTTTTTTTTTTTTACAAAATGGCGGTTTCCCGCGCTCGTCTTCTTCCCCCGCCTATGAAAATGGCGGCTTCCCGCATTTGCCTTTCTCCCCCGCTGGCTGTAATGGCGATTGCCGTATTGCAGCGTTCGCCCTCCCCAGCGGTTTTCAAATCGTGCCTCCCAGCCCCTCTTGCAGTCCGGTCCTTTCCCCCCCGGCTGCGGCTGAGTTCTCCGTGGTTTTTTAAAAATTTTCTCCCGCGCTTACGCTGTCCCGGTCGCTGCGCCTCGCGGCCTCGGTAGCTGCCCGGCCTTTTTCACCGGTCGCGGTTGAGCTCTCTCTCGACGCTGTTGCATCTCCCAGCCCGCTTGTAGCCCGGTCTCTCACGCTGGCTGCGTTTGCCCCCGCTTGTAGCCCGGTCTCTCGCACCGGCTGCGTTTGCATTCACCGCGGCTTCCGTGCCTTACGCTGCCCCAGTCTCAGCGCCTCTGGCCCCGACTTCTTTCCGGCTCTTTTCCCCGGCCGTGGTCGAGTTCTCCGCCCTTATATTCTCCGTTTTTCCCTCCCCTACTTCACAGTCAACGTTGCCGACTGGCTTCTTGTCGCTGATCGGCTTACCCACCACCGTGATAGAAGGGATGATCACTGCCTGTTGCTGATGGAAGGCTTCGTGTCAGAATTCTTCCTTCGCTCTGCAGACTCGAGTCTTCACTCAGCAGAATGATGAGGGCGGATGCCTCTTCTCGACGCCCGTTAAACTGCCTTGGATGTATCTCTGCCGCAGGGTAAGATCATACTCGTCGCCACTGTTAAGTCTGTGTGTTATAGTGAGAATTACTGCACAGACCACAAGAGTAAACTTTAACAGGTCTTTACTAGTTGAAGGTCAGGGCGGAACTGCCCAATAAATCATTACACAGCACTTATATACCGGTGTTGTCACCACCGGTATTACCGTATACAGCAGCCAAGATAAAGTAGTGCAACTCTTAAAATAGTTCTCTTAAAGGTGGAACGGTTCTCTTAAAGGTGGAACGGTTACATACACTACACCGCAGTGCATCTTGTAGATAGGACACACTGCAGGCAGTATACGCAGGAGGTGTAGGGAGTGGATGTTTAAGCTAGTGGATGCGGTTGCCATCAAGTGGACTGCTTCTTCCTGGACAGTGTTGAGTTTCCTGAGTGTTGATGGAGCTGCACCTCTCTAGGCAGGTGGAGAGTATTTGTAGGTGGTAGAAAGGCTTTGGGGAGTCAGAAGGTGAGTCACTGGCAGCAGAATTCCCAGCCTCTAACCTACTCTTTGTAGCCATGGCATTTATGTGGCTGGTCCAGTTGAGTTTCTAGTCAATGGTGACCCACAGCATGTTGTTGGTGGGGGATTCAATTATCATAATGCTATTGAATGTCATGAGGAGGTGTTTAGACTCTCTCTTGTTGGAGATGGTCATATGCCTGGCCTTTGTGTGGTGCGAATATTAGTTATCACTTAATCAGTCCAAGTCTTGAGGGCATGGACAGCTTCATTATCTGAGGAGTTGTGAATGGAGCTGAACACAGTGCAGTCATCAGCGAACATCCCCATTTCTGACCTTTTGATGGAGGGAAGGTCATTGATGAAGTGGCTGAAGCTGGCTCGGCCTAGGACACTGCCCTAAGGAACTCCTGCAGCGATGTCCTGGGGCACAGATGACTGGCCTCGAACAGCCACAACCATCTTTCTTTTGTGCTAGGCAATGTTCCCTCTCATCTTTTTTCCCCTGCCGAGTCCCTTTAAATTTGTTCCAGTGGCCACGCATGTACGGTATGTCTTCCAGCAGTAGCAGCTGGTGAGCGGCCTGTGCGGGACCTCGCGATCAGTGCACAGCCACGCAACCTAGAGGGAACGTTGGTGCCAGGTATGACTCCAGCCTTTTGAGAGTTTTCACCCGATCCCCACTGACTCTAGTTTTACAGGGCTCCTTGGTGCCACACTCTCTCAAATGCTGCCTTGTGTCAAGGGCAGTCACTCTTATCTCACCTGACACCCATATGTGTGCACTTTGAGTAGGCTTTTCTGGATAGTGATGTTTGATTTTTGTCCCCCTTGTATGAAAGGCTGATATTTAAAGATATTTAGTAGACGAGAATCATATATAACTTCAAGTGTAGCCATTGACCAAATCATATTACCCATAATTACTCCTGGGTAACTAGAAAACTTGTTCAAAATGTAGCTGCACAGTCAAAAGCAGTTTTGACTAAGTTTTGATAACAAACAGCCACAGACTGCGAGTGAAGGTTAAATCATTAAATAACATATCATAATGCTGTATAGAACTTAGAATTTGCCTAACAAAACTACAAACAAGATAACACTGAACATGGCAAAGTTGGTGGAAAAATACTGGAAAGGCGGGATGCTATCTTAGTCTGAGTGACAATGGTATTTTGGCCATTAGAACCAATTAAAAAAGGTGATTTTGTTAAAGACCATATTGGACACTGGCCAAACCAACTTTTGATAAGAAAAGGGCCAAAACCTCGATACCTAAAGAACAACTTCACACATACGTACTGTGAGGACAAAGGAACAGACTTAAGATGACGTCATCTGTGTCCAAGAGGTTCCAGAGACCTAGGGCTGCGAGCTACTCATTAAAACTATCGCCTAATATTAAGTATATTACGCTGTATGCTTAATAAATCTTGATCTATTGCTCGAACATACTGGCTGCTGCCTATTGGTGTCTTGTCCAAGAACTCAGAGATTGTTAAGATCTTACACCCTTCCCTAGTCCAAGGATACTGAGGTGAATTGTAACATTGTTACCATGACCATGGTTGAGATAAGAGACTCAGCACAACTCTGAATCCAACGTGTTTTTTTTGGCTCAGCTTCATCGGACAAACTTGCTGAAATAAATTTGTACTATTTGTGAAAATTTGATCTAACTAAAATCTTCTAAATGGGAGGAGGGCATGGGAGTAGGAGAATACAAGAACAATATAGCCGCTGTGTGCTGCTGAAAGGGTGTTGTCTCCCAGTGTTAAAGATCACCGTAGCATTGACAGTAACTAGAACTAATTATAAAAGCTCGCGTTTGGGTTTGACAGAAATGAGTATACATAATGCAGCAAAGCAATCACTGATTTGAAGCGGTTGTGCCTGGAGAGAGATGATAAGAGTCAATTATGAAGTTTAGATGTAGGGGATATATTGATGTACCTTCCTTGAAGCATAAGAAACATTGAGCTTCAACAAGTTATGGTGACAAAAGGAGGAAGCTGATTCAATTGAAAGTAATATAACTTGCCAGCTGCATAATCCAATTTGTCTGCTGAAACACAGTCAGAACAAAGTAATTTTTGCAGTAATAATAAACTATAAGGAACAAGGTTTTGTTGTAAACTTGTGATTAATTGCCTGAGATCAGATAAGTTGGGTGACTTCCACAGTTGAGCTGGAGAGGAACTCATCTGAAGGCAAAAGTCAATGGGGAAAAATTGGCTCGCGCCCCCTTTGGGGTGCTAACTTCGCCAGGGGGCTATTTTTAGCGCCCATGCAAAAGTTAATGCTCCCGCGCCCGAAATCGAATGGTAGCACCCCAAGCAGGAGGCGAGGCGCTACTAGAAGTGCTCCCCCTCCCTCTTAGGGCGCTCCCATTGAATATCACAGCGCTACGTGCAGCAACGCCATGCGCATCGGCATGTAGCACCGTGGTACTGCAGGCCTCCATCCCCTGATTGAAGGGGAGGAGACTAGTGCAGCATGCACCGGAGCCCTGCTGGACCACTGGGGAGTGAAGTGCCGGCAAAATAGCCCGGCACTCAAGAGGAGTGCCGGGCTGACCGTTCACGGCTGGTACCCCGCAGGAGAAGGCGAGAGGGGGCAGGTGCTAGCAGGCGACCCAAAAAAAAGGCCGCCCTGCACCTGCCCTTTAATTTGCGCCACCCCGGCTGCAAACACGGCATCCTGACCCTGTCAGACATAGCGTCCGGTGGTAGGTCAGGGGGCGCGAGCCTAGTTTGCGGCTGGGCTGCAAGCGGGGCGCTACACATGGCGATGATGTCATCGCCGGAGGCACAGCACCATTGGTCGCTATCGGCTACTGCCGCTGCTAAACTCCCGCTGAATTTCACTAACAGGAAGCAAAAAGCATCCGAATTTTTCCCCCTTGTTCTCATTTCATTTCACGGTTTCTTCTGTCCCATAAAAGAGAGATCAGAGGAACAGCGCGGACCGAATCGGAGGCACCAGCAGTGGCAGGACATAAAGGAGAGTGCGGAGGAACAGTGCAGACCAAATCGGAGGCACCAGCAGTGGCGGGACATAAAGGAGAGTGCGGAGGAACAGCACAGACCGAATCGGAGGCACCAGCATTAATTGGACAGAAGAGGTAGGTAAAAGGGATATGGGAATGGAGTTCCCACAATGTGTACAGGACTCCTTTCTAACCCAATATGTAAAAAGCCCAACTAGGGAGGATTTGCTATTGGATCTTGTAATGGGGAATGAACAAAACAGATAAGAGAAGTAAATGTATGGGAGCATCTAGGCAATAGTGACCATAATATAATTATGGTTTAAGATGATAATTGAGAAGGACATGAATATGATGAAGACCAGGTTAATAGATTGGAGAAAAGCTGTTTGTGAGGTGCTGAGAATAGAACTTGACAAAAATATTGGCAAGCAACTGTGTAGAACAGCAAGGGGAAACATTTAAATCAGTGTTCAACAGAGAGCAGGAAAAATATATTCCACTAAAAGGAAAGAACAAACTAAACAATAATGAGACTCCATGGATGAATAAAGCCATAAAGGAACAACTGAGGGTAAGGAAAGAGGCATACGTTAAGTACATAGACAGCAGGGGAGTGCATGATAAGGGAGAATATGAAAAGATTAGGAGAGAAGTGTGGTGTATGTGCCTTTAAGAGCCCCCTGTGTACTGTAATGCCGGTAATGGCCACTCGGGCTATATAAGCCTGTATAGTGTCTTGTATCTGTTAGTTCACCTCCAGATTTTGTTCAGTAAACACCTGTGAAACCAACTCCTGCATTCCGTGTCTCCATTAACACACGGATACAACAGTGTCGATGAATTCAAAACGGACTTACCTGCAATTCGGCAGCACCTCAAGGAGATCGATTCCTCAGACGAAAGTCGAAGAAAAACAAGAAAGAAAAGAGAAAAAAAAAACTGTGGTTTCACCAGGTAGCCGAGCTGGTGGCAGGTACTGCAATAATCCTTCCTGGGCGGCGGGCTGGGGCTGCATCGGCTGGCTCTGCAGCGGGGCCGAGCAGCGAAGGCGGAGGCAAACAGAGACAGAGGGGGGGAGCACTCGGGAGACGGCCGGCGCTGCAAAGCAGGTCAGTGTTCGGACCAAGCAGAGGGAGGGAAAAGTCCCAGAGAGTCCGGCGGGAACGAGTCTCCACCTATTGAAAAAAAAAACCTATGTAAATAAAAACCGCGGAGAACAGCGTTGTCAGCAGCAGCAGCGGCGGGAAAGCGCGGGAAGCGCCATTTTTTTCTGCAGGGAAGAAAGGAAAGCGCGGGAGGCCCCATTTTTTTTCAGGATGCCTAAGGCTGGCAATATTAATGCTTTCGATAGCGATATAGAGGATTGGACCACATATGTGGAAAGAGTGGAGGTATATTGTTGATACCCTACAGGAGCACTTAAACCCAACACCGCTGCTGATAGCGAAACGATTCAAATTCTTCAAGAGGAATCAGCACAAGAATGAAAGTAACGCTGATTACCTCACCGAATTAAGGAAGCTGTCAAAGCACTGCCAATTCGGGGCAGGACTGGCAGATTCTCTTCGAGACAAATTCGTCTACAGTCTCCTAAGTCCAAAGATGTGCGGGTTAGGATGATTGGCTATGATAAATTGACCCTTAGTGTTAGGGGGGATTAAATACGTGGGGATAGGGTGGGATATGTGTTGGTGTAGGGGTTACGGGGATCGGGTGGGATATGTGTCGGTGCAGGCTCAATGGGCCGAAATGGCCTCTATCTGCACTGTGGGGTTTCTGTGATTCTGTGATTCTGTGAAGGAACACAGAAAAGGCTACTTTCTGAGAAAGATTTGACACTGGACAAGGCTTTCAGTATGGCTGTATCATACGAAGCAGCCGCAAGAGGATCTGCAGAGATACAGCAAAAGCCACAGGACTTCGGCACCCATGAAATGACACAGGGTTTCGAGAGATGTTATCGCTGCGGCAGATCCACCCATGACCAGAGGGACTGCTGTTTCAAGGACAAAGCATGCAGGCAATGCGGAAAGATTGGACACAATGCACGTGTATGCCGATCTGGACAAAAAAAATCCACGGACAGGAAAAAAATCAATAAGAAAAAGTACAGAAAGGTACAAATGATGACCGACAGTAGCTCCGAAGACCAGAAGAGCGATAGCAACTCCGGAAACAAGAGACTAAGCTGTCTCAAATTACATAATGTAATTGCCAAAGAAGATTACCAGACCATTTGGGTTGCCCTCACGATAGCGGGGTCCCCAGTTAAAATGGAGCTAGATACAGGATCAGCTCTGACCGTCATAAGTCGATGGGATTACGAGTGGCTATTTCCGCATATACCTTTGAAAGACACATCCATTATCTTGAAAACATATACGGGACAGAAAGTATACCCCAAAAGGAAAATAAAGGTGCCTGTTGTATACAACGGCAAGGAAATACAGAAGTTGTATTTCTACGTTCTGCAAGATGGTGGCCCACCGCTGTTGGGACGTGAATGGATCAGGAAGATAGGTTTAGACTGGCACTCCATTCAGGCACTGCCGGTGATCAGTAAGAAAACAAATGATGATGACGTCATACATGAACGATTAAAAGACATCTTGGCCAACGCCAAGGAAGGGTTTCAACAGGAACTAGGAACCATGAAAGGCGTCACCGCCTCAATAAAAGTGGAAGATGCGGCAATTCCCAAATTTTTTAAGGCAAGGCCGGTGCCATACGCAATTCGTCCAGCAGTCGAGGCAGAGCTGGAGAATTTGGAAAAGGCAAGCGTATTATCCAAGATAGATTGGAGTGAGTGGGCAACACCCATCGTCCCGGTCATGAAGAAAACATTGAATAATGATAAATCTGAAGAACAGAGAAAAATTCACATCTGTGGGGACTTCAAGGTGACTGTAAATCCGGTCCTTCACATGGTACAGTATCCTCTTCCGAGGATAGAAGATATTTTCGCCTCACTATCCGGAGGGAAACGTTTCACCAAAATTGACTTGGCACAGGCATATCTACAGATGGAGGTTGAAGAGGCCTCTAAAAATTATCTCACGATAAATACACACAAAGGCCTGTACCAGTACAATCGACTGGTTTTCGGAGTAGCATCCACTCCAGCTATCTGGCAAAGAGCTATGGAGCAAGTCCTCCAAGGGATTCCGGGGACTCAATGCTACCTAGACGACATCCTTGTAACAGGAAAAAATGACAACGAGCACCTTGCCAATTTGGAGCAGGTGCTCACTAGGCTGAGAGAACGGGGCCTACGAGCAAATCGCCCCAGGTGCGAATTCTTCCAGAAACAAATATCATATTGTGGCCACATAATTAACGAGGAAGGGTTGCATAAGTCACCTGAAAAAATTGAAGCGGTCATAAAAGCCCCAGCACCTGAAAATGTCTCACAATTAAGGTCGTTCCTGGGATTGATAAATTACTATCATAAATTTTTACCGAACTTGTCAACTCTTCTGCACCCTCTTAACGAACTGCTACAAACGGGAGTAATTTGGAAATGGAGTGAAGACTGTAAATGTGCCTTCCATAAATGCAAAGGCTTGATCATGTCCAAGGAAGTTTTGGCTCATTACAACCCATCACTGCCAATCAGACTGGCGTGTGATGCATCCCCTTACGGCGTAGGAGCGGTATTATCGCATAGTTTCCCTGATGGCTCGGAGCGGCCGATAGCTTTTGCGTCATGCTCATTGAACTCAGCTGAGCGTAACTATGCCCAGATCGACAGGGAAGCAGTCAGCCTGGTATGGGGAGTGAAGAAATTCAACCATTGCCTACACGGACAAAAATTTACCTTGTTGACTGACCATCAACCCCTCGTCTCCATATTCAACCCTAATTGGGTCTTTTATCTGGTTTTTCACCTCTCCCGGGAGATCACATGGGTTCGGGTGGATGCAGAGTGATAGAAGATTTGAGGTTAGGATCAGATCAGCCATGATGTTATTGAATGGTGGAGCAGGCTCGAGGGGCCGATTGGCCTACTCCTGCTCCTATTTCTTATGTTCTTATGTTCTAAAAGGGTGTTCCCATTATGACAGCGCAAAGGCTACAGAGGTGGTCCCTTTTCCTAGGGGCACACAAATATGACATAGAATACAAAGGATCAAAACAGCATGGGAATGCTGACGGTTTATCGCGCCTACCGTTGCCAACGGTAGGAGAGGCACCTACAGTGGACCCAGTGGAGATGTTCCACTCAACCATAGTGGAATGTCTACCAGTAACAAATTCTGCCATTGAAAATGAAACGAGAAATGACCCGACTCTCTCACAAGTCTACGATTTAACGGTGAAGGGATGGCCAGCACATGGCGAACCACTGTTGCCAGCATTCTCGCAAAGAAGAGAACAGCTGTCAGTGTGCCGAGGAACCTTGATGTGTGGATCCAGAGTGGTGATTCCACCCAAACTCCAGGATAAAGTGCTAAAGGAGCTTCACAAGGTGCATCTGGGTGGAGTGAAAATGAAGAACCTAGCCAGAGCGTTTGTGTGGTGGCCAGGTATCGATGGAGACATCGAAGAAATGACCAAGAGCTGCCTAGGATGCCAGAAGGTCCAAAACGCCCCACCACAAGCCCCTCTACATCCATGGGAGTGGCCCTCATCTCCATGGCAAAGGGTACACATCGACTTTGCTGGTCCATTTATGGACTCAATGTTCTTAATCGCGGTTGATGCACACTCCAAGTGGCTGGAGGTAATAAAGATGTCCTCCACCACCACGGAAAAAACCATCACAGTATTAAGGACCATATTTGCCAGGAATGGGCTGCTTGAACAGATCTGTTCTGATAATGGACCGCAATTTGTGTCCGAAGAATTCAGGATGTTCTTAAAAAACAGTTGGGTTAAGCACTACACATCTGCCCCATACCATCCCGCCACCAATGGATTGGCTGAAAGGTTTGTCCAGACCTTCAAGAAGGCCATAAAGGTCATGGGTAATGAAGACATAAATCTTCAGCATAAGGTAGATAACTTCTTGTTTGCATACAGGAATGCAACACATGTGGTTACAAACCAAACTCCTGCCATGATGTTCTTCAATAGAAGACTAAGATGCCGGCTGGATTTGATCAAGCCAAACATCAGAAGGGACGTGGAGAACCGGCAATTTCAAGGCATGAATGAAAGGCCAACTAGAACCTTCCAGATAGGTCAACAAGTTTTGGCCCGGGACTACCGTACCGAGAAATGGCAGCCTGGAACTATTTCCACACGACTAGGACCGCTGATGTATACCGTGGACATTGGAGAAAGCATAATAAGGCACCATGCTGACCAGATCATAGAGTCATCCGAAAAGGGACAACCTACACCACAACTCTATACGCCTAATGATGAAGCAGAGATACCCATAGTATCTACCTCCGATCCGGTGATACTGGAACCACATGAACCCGACACTGGCATTCAAGCCGAATTGACCTTGCCAAAAGAACCTACTACACCACCAAAAACTACTACACCACCGAGGCGTTATCCGGACCGAGTCAGGAAGCCTCCAGAGAGACTGACTTATAATTGATTAACTGCAGCAAATGTGTAGATTATTGTTCTTGTAATATGTTAATTAATGATTACTTAAAATGTTATGTACTGGTTGTCCAAAAGGGGAGGAATTGTGGTGTATGTGCCTTTAAGAGCCCCCTGTGTACTGTAATGCCGGTAATGGCCACTCGGGCTATATAAGCCTGTATAGTGTCTTGTATCTGTTAGCTCACCTCCAGACTTTGTTCAGTAAACACCTGTGAAACCAACTCTTGCATTCCGTGTCTCCATTAACACACGGATACAACAAGAAGTCATAAAAGCAATTAGGGCGGCAAAGAGGAACTATGAAATTAAATTATCAAAGAACATAAAACAAAATAGTAAAATATTTTATAGGCACATCAATTAAAAAAAGGAAGGTTGGGATGGGATAGGGCCATTAAGGGATAGTCAGGATAATACCATAGGTAACGATAGAGAGATGGCCAAAATATTAAATAATTATTTTGCTTCAGTATTTAACAGGGAGATAGCACAGCTGGGCATCACACTGGATGATGAGATTAGTAATGAGATAGGTGAACTTAAAATTAAAAAAAGGATATATTAAATAAATTAATCAAACTCGAAGAGGATATAACCCTTGGTCCAGATGGATTGCATCCACACATTTTAAAAGAATCTAGGAAGAGCTAGCAGAGGCATATTTAATAATTCATTAGAAAAAGGTATAGTGCCAGAGAACTGGCAGATAACTAACATAAGATTGATATTTAAGAAGGGGGATAGAACATGTCCAGGGAAATATAGACCAGTCAGCTTAACATCGGAGGTAGGAAAAATAATGGAATCCCTATTAAAGGAGAAAATAGAATAACATCTAGAAACCAAGAATAAAATAATGAATAGTCAGCATGGATTTTAAAAGGGAAAGTCTTGCTTGATCAACCTTATTGAATTCTTTGAAGAGGTAACAGAGAGTGTAGACAATGGTAATGCAGTAGATGTAATTTATCTGGATTTTCAAAAGGCCTTCGATAAGGTACCCCATAACAGATTGAAGAACAAGGTCAGAGAATGCGGAATCAGGGGACAAGTAGCAAAATGGATTGCTGGCTGGCTTCAGAACAGAAAGCAGAGAGTAGGAGTAAAGGGTAGTTATTCACAGTGACAGAAGGTGGGTAGTGGTGTTCCACAAGTATCAGTGCTGGAACCACTGCTGTTCAAAATTTACAGGAATGATTTAGGGGGGAAAATTCGGTTGATTTGTGCCTCTCGTTAGCACCTTAAGAGGATGCTAATGTGGCGCAAAGCAACTAGCGCCCGTGCATGGTGATGTTTGCGCCACTCATGAAATTGACTAGACATTTTGCGGCGGTGCTAAACACTACCGCTGCGATCTCCTGCGCCCACAGAACGTGATGTCAGTCGAGCGGGCAATGCCCCAGTAGCGCTCCGGACTGGATATTGTGTGGCGCCCCCTGTCTTACCGCCTGCCGCTAGCAACGACAGGTTGAGGGGAGCATTTTGCAGTCAGGAAGGGACTGGGGGAGTGCTATTTAAAGGCGACCGCTTCCTGCCTTTTTTTGTCAGCGAAATTTTTTCACCACACATTCTGGGCTGGATTTTCATTGAAGAGTCGGGTAGGAAGCGGGACTACAACTTTCAGGGTTATAGTCCCGCCTCTATCGAGTTCTAGCCAACCCACGTGATTTTGACTTGATTGACCTTGTTGAGCTCGCCAAGTGGGCTCAGCAGACCAATTAAGGGCCACCCGGCAACAGGTGACGTCACAGATTGATACTTCATCTGTCAAGACCTTTTCACAGATGAAATATCAGAATTTCACAGCTGTTTGAAGCTGTCAAACACTGACAATCTGTACTCCAAGTTAATTCCTTCCTGTCAGGATGATTTAGAGATCTCCCCGGAACAGAAAGCTGAATGCTGCAATTTTTGCCAGCTTGCAGCCGTTCTGCTTTCTGTGCTGGTGAGATGAGGGACTCCCGAGACCTGAAGGAAGGGAGGCTGTAAAGATAAGTAAAGGTATGTAAAACTTATTTAAACACTTTACACACACCAAACACACTTACCTTTGCACTCATGCACCCATCACTCACCTGAAAACCAGACATCTCGACCCCTCCAAGCCCTTCTTCCCGACGGTCCGCCTCCTCTAACTTGGCATGGTTTGGAGCCATCGGGAATCACACACTTCAACATTAAAAATAGGGATTAAGCTAAAAACTGCCTGTTAACTAACTGTTAACAGGAAGTTAATTGGCACTAATCCCCTTCCCGCCTCGGGGAGGCGGGTCCCAGTACGGGTCGGGTACCCACCTCCTTTGAAACTGGCATGGAGGCGGGTTGGGTGTGGGCTGGGCTTGTGCCCCCCGATTTTGGGATTTTAACCTCCCACACGCATCCAATCCCGCCTCCATGGCCCAATGAAAATCCGGCCCTCTGAGTGAGAGAGAGAGACTGCAGGAGATATTCAAAGCTGTGTTGAGGAGTTTTGGGTACTGAGCAGCACTTTGCAGGTTCTTTTTTATTTGATCTTCCTTGCATTGATTTAGAAGAGACTGTGGGGGCTGCAATCTGAGCTCTTTCCGGGACCTCTCCATTGTTCTTTCCCACAGATTTGATGTACAGGTCTCTCCAGGCTTAGATTCAAGGCTGCAATGAGCAGGGTGTGGATGGAGAGCAAGATCAACCCTCCCCTTTAAGAACTGGCTGGCGCCAGTGTGTCTGTGTTCCATTACTGATTGACATCACATGAGCCTCGCCAGCACTCTGAGTTAGCGCCTCGCTCCTTGGCCTTTGCGCCTTAAGACAGGTGTGTAGCGCCTGATTTAGTGCTCTAATCACCTCCAGGGACGATAAAAGCCAAGTTTGCAGTCGGAGGCGATAATTAGCGCCAAGCACTACAGTTTGCGCCCGCCGATAATCGCGCCCCAAATGGGGCGATACTGAATTTCTCCCCCTTAGACTTTGGAATCAAAAACACAATTTCTAAATTTGCGGATGACACCAAATCGGGGGGGGGGAGGATAGTCGATACTGAGGCGGACTGCAACAACTTACAGGAAGACATTGGCCTGTATTTTCCGATGCCTACGGGTGTGTACGGGCTGTGCATACACCCGTAGAGACATCGGAAATGTCAGTTTTAGGCATGCGAAGCACATGCACTGAAAACAGGCACTTCCGATCTGTCAAGAATCCTCTTGACAGATCGGATGCCTGCCCTGGAGAAGGGCCTCTGCGAGTGGAGAGTTCTGCTTTCTGGAGAACCTCCGCCCGCTGAAATCACTTAAAAATCTTATGCCTGGTAAAAGCAGGCGTAAGGCCTGCTGTTACCAGCATAAGAGTTTAAAAAAGTAAATAAAAACATTTTCACTCATTTATAATTTAAAAATACTTTTAAAAAAGGTAAGTTTATTTTTAGCCCTGTAAATAACTTTAATTATTGTTTTCAAAAAATTTAATTTTTGTTTAAAATATTTAATTTAATGTAATTTTAACTCATTTTATAAACTTGATTGAAAAAAAATGTATTTAATGTTTTGATGTCTTTTTTCAGGTCTGTCTGTCAAAAGTATGAAGGGGGATTCCCTTCTCCCATTGGTTTGCCTGGCCCACGTGATCCCAGGGATGCTTGCGAACCGCATGCATCCCTGGGATACGTGGGCCCTGAGCATTTCGTCGTGGAGAGGCCCAGGATTGGAAATGGCCGGACCTCGGCAGCCCTCAGGTAAGAGCATAGATTTTCTCCTGATAGGAGGCCTCCTTTCGGAAATTACAGGCCATTAATAAACTTGCAGAATGGGCATATAATTGGCAAATGAAATTCAACACAGATAAATGTGAGGTATTACATTTTGGTCGGAAGAATAGGGATGTGGCCACTTATTACTCAGAGGGTGCGAGTCTGGGTGGGGTAGAAGAGCAAATTGATCTCGGAGTACAAATACACAAACCACTAAAAGTAGCGACACAGGTTATCAAGGCCATAAAAATGCAAACCAAGCACTAGGTTTTACCTCTAGAGGGATAGAATTGAAAAGTAGGGAAGTTGTGCTAAACCTGTATCGAACCTTGGTTAGACCACACTTCGAGTAATGCATACAGTTCTGGTCGCCATATTATAAAAAGGATATAGAGGCATTGGAGAGGGTGCAGAGAAGATTTACAAGGATGATACCAGAAATGCGAGGGTATACCTAACAGGAAAGGATGAACAGGCTGGGTCTCTTTTCTCTTCAAAAAAGAAGTCTGAGGGGTGACCTAATAGAGGTCTTTAAAATTATGAAAGCTTTTGATAGAGTGGAAACAGAGAGAATGTTTCCACTTGTGGGGAAGAGCAAAACTAGAGGCCATCAATATAAGATAGTCACCAAGAAATCAAATAGGGAATTCAGAAGAAATTTCTTCACCCAAAGGGTGGTGAGAATGTGGAACTCACTACCACAGGGAGTGGTTGAAGCGAATAGTATGGGTACATTTAAGGGGAGACTAGACAAGCATATGAGGGAGAAGGGAATAGAGGGTTCCGTTGATAGATTTAGATGAGGAAAGACGGGAGGAGGCTCATGTGGAGCATAAACTCCGATGTGGACTAGTTGGGCTGAATGGGTTGTTCCTCTGCCGTATATCCTATGTAATCCTATGTATTCCTATGTCCCCATCCTGAGGGGTTTGTTCTCATGTCCTGCTAATTCCTGCCTCTCTTTCAATACATTGGGGGTCATTTCGAACCTCAGGAGAGGCATAAAACCAGCGGTAGAAGATCGGTGTCAAATTGTGCACCCCATCTGACTTTCCTTTCCTTTTAAGGAAAATCGGGCAGGGTATATAACACGCGGCCAATCCGTTATCACAGCTTTTACGCCCTTGTCGAAGTTGACTATGACCCTGCTGTGCCTTCACCCATCACAATTTTGGACAGGCAGTCTATTATTGGAGTAAGTTGTCCATTTTCTTTTTAATATATATTAGACTACAAAAGTACACTTTCTGATTGATTTTCATCTGGAATTGCAGAGTATACAGTAAAATATCAAAGCTGTACCAATTGCAATGGCCTCAAAATGAAGCTCAGTGGCAGCATCAGGGAGAGGAGAGGCAACTGCCAACTATGAACCATATAACTAAAATATAAAGATACAGACTGCGAAATTGGAGTAGCGTCAGAAACTGCCACAAAATAGGCGTTGCAAAGGGAATGTGTGGCCGAATGAGGTTGGACCTGAAGGGATTATTACTAGTCCTAGCCCCTGTAGGGCTACCCCAGCTCAGGCATATTCCCCTGACGTTCACGTTCAACTAAAGTTTGAGGTAGCCAAATCCTAAAGACGCTTAATTCGATCTAAAGGTCTGGACTATCTCTCCCTAAAGGAAATGAACAACTTGAAGATGTTACCATCCTCCAGATAGCACTTTTAATAAGTTTAGCTAGACTGTAACCTTCTGGATATTATGAAGGTCCAGAAAACTCCCTCAGAATTCTGCAACTCCTCACCAAAGAACGTACAGAGATTGAGTTTGCGAGTTTGACACAGAAGTATTACGTGAGACAATTCTAAAATTATATGATATATTAAAGAACCGACATGTAAATATAATAGGTGATTCAATTGCAACATTAACAGTTCCAAATACAAAAAGCTTACAATTCTATTATCAGAGATCCTTAATCTCAAATCTTAACTTCGCTACATTTTTACAGTTTTATGGGGGAAAAATTTAGTTGGTTTGCGCCTCCCGTTAGTGCCTTAAGAGGGCGCTAATGGGGCACAAAGCAACTAGCGCATGTGCGCGGCGATATTTGCGCCGCTCACGAAATTAACTAGACATTTTGCGGCAGCGCTAAACACTACCGCCATGATCTCCTGCGCCCACAGATCGTGACGCCAGTTGAGTGTGCAACGCCCCGGTAGCGCCCCGGACCAGATATTGAGTGGTGCCCCCTGCCTTACCGCCTGCCGCTAGCAACGACAGGTTGAGGGGAGCATTTTGCAGTCAGGAAGGGACTGCGGGAGCGCTATTTGAAGGTGACCGCTTCCTGTCTTTTTTTGTTGGTGACATTTTTGCACCACGCATTCTGAGAGAGAGAGAGAGACTTCTGGAGAGATTCAATGCTGTGTGAAGGGGTTTTGGGTACTGAGCAGCACTTTGCAGGTTCATTTTGATGTGCCCTTCCTTGTATCGATTTAGAAGAGACTGTGGGGGCTGCACAATGAGCCCTTTCCCTGGGCCTCTCCATTGTTCTTTCCAGCAGATTTGACGTGCAGGTCTCTCCAGGCCGAGATTCAAGGCTGCAATGAGCAGGATGTGGATGGAGAGCAAGATCAACCCTCCCCTAATAGAACTGGCTGGTGCCATTGTGTCTGTGTTCCATTGCTGACTGACATCGCATGAGCTTCGCTAGCACTCTGAGGTAGCGCCTCATTCCTCGGCCTTTGCGCATTAAGAAAGGTGTGTAGTGCCTGATTTAACGCTCCAATCAACTCCGGGGGTGATAGAAGCCAAGTTTGCAGTTGAAGTCGATAATTAGCGCCAAGCGCTAAACTTTGCACACGGCCGATAATCGTGCCCCAAATGGGGCGATACTGATTTTATTAACTTTAGTCTTTATTCAGAATATCCACCAAAATCAAACACAATGCCTTGATCCCCGAGATACAAAGAGTTGAAGACTTACAGAGCTTGCCTCTGAAGCCGAGAATCGCTTTGCCCCTTTACAGCGAATCTATCATCCCATTTGAAAGTTCAGTTTTTATACCCTTTTGCAGCGGTATTTCCTTTGAAGTTTTCCGCTGATATAAGCTAATTATCTCAAGTCATTTTTCTGCTGATCCCTGCTATTTTTACAGTTAGATCAGCTGGTAGCATTAAGAATTATGTTTCGACCCTTGGTGTTTGAAGCTTATCATAAAAAACGGTGTAATCAGCAGGTGCATCTATTTGATGTCATTCTTACCAAGTGAAAGGATTCGCAAATTTCATGTCTCTCCCGAAGATTCACTTTTGGTTTAGTAAAGAAACACTGGTTGGACTGAGTTTAAAATCCAGGGCTCAACAAGATGGCTGTGGTCAGCTTCATGGCCAAGGCCTGTAAGTTTCAGTTTGGAATCACAAACTTGGATTCCGATGACTGTGAGAAGGAACTTTCCAGAAACTCGAATGCAGACAGACCTTCCGCATTTATGCATGAGAAGCAAACCCAGTGGCATTCGGGCCTCTGATTAAAACCCATCAAGGTTGTTTACACAAACAATCAAGAGCAGGCAAGGCCTATTCAATATGTAATGGGACAAGCTTTGCTGCATTTCAGGCCTTCGTTAGAGAACATCGACACTGTTTACAAAATGATCAGCGCGGCATTCGGACTGGAATGGCCCCATCATGAAACCAGTTGAACAAAGGGGAACACTGATGAGATGTTTAAAACTGATTAACCGGCCATCCAGGTCGATGGGCCCAGATCGGTACCTTTTGTATGAGTTTTAACACGTCCAGATCAGACAAAAGAAATGAGCTGATCTGGTGGGAGATAAGGGCTACTGGGAAGGGTATAACTAGTCCCTCAGGAAGTCATCTCTCTCTTTCTCTCTCCTGCCTCGCCTCCGGTGCCCTGCTGCATCATCAACCCAGCGAGAAGATCGTCGACGAAGAGCCCATCCAGGGAAGTAAAATGCCCGCAGTTACGTTTCAAACACTGGGGTATCTCTGCTTTGAGCGGTGAAAACCTAAAACATCGGCAGGCAACAGGGCATGGTGCAGGTGGTTCAACATCCGAGACTGGTGAGCATCAATTTTCTGGCCCATCACAAGACAACCTAGATAGGTGTAAAGGGTGGGAGTTAAGGGGAATTACTAAAGTGTCATTTTAGTCATTTTCACTCGATGTGTCCATTTCTCCTCCCCCGTTAAGTGTAATTGCGTTGAATCCATAGTGATTTTCTCTGTATAGTAATTGTTTCTCTATTTTTAATAAACATTGGTTTTCTTTGCACCAAACCACTGGTCTTGTTTGTCTATATTGTTGTATCCGTGTGTTAATAGAGACACTGAAGACAGGAATTGATTTCACAGGTGTTTACTGAACAAAGTCTGGAGGGGAACTAACTGATACAACACAATATACAGGCTTATATAGCCCGAGTGGCCATTACCGGCATTACAGTACACAGGGGGCTCTTAAAGGCACATACACTCCAATTCCTCCCCTTTTAGCCAACCAGTACATAATATTTTAAGTAATCATTAATTACATGTTACAAGAAAAATAATCTACACATTGCTGCAGTTAATTAATTATAAGTCAGTCTCTCTGGAGGCTTCCTGACTCAGTCCGGATAACGCCTCGGTGGTGTAGTAGTTTCTGGTGGTGTAGTAGGTTCTTTTGGCAAGGCTGATTCGGCTTGAATGCCAGTGTCGGGTTCATCGGGTTCCAGTATCAACGGATCGGAGGTAGATATGGGTATCTCTACTTCATCATTAGGCGTATAGAGTTGTGGTGTAGGTTGTCCCTTTTCGGATGACTCTATGATTTGGTCAGCATGGCGCCTTATTATGCTTTCTCCGATGTCCACGGTATACATCAGCGGTCCTAGTCATGTGCAAATAGTTCCAGGCTGCCATTTCTCAGTACGGTAGTCCCGGGCCAAAACTTGTTGACCTATCTGGAAGGTTCTAGTTGGCCTTTCATTCATGCCTTGAAATTGCCGGTTCTCCACGTCCCTTCTGATGTTTGGCTTGATCAAATGCAGCCGGCATCTTAGGCTTCTATTGAAGAACATCATGGCGGGAGTTTGGTTTGTAACCATATGTGTTGCATTCCTGTATGCAAACAAGAAGTTATCCACCTTGTGCTGAAGTTTTATGTCTTCATTACCCATGGGCTTTGTGGCCTTCTTGAAGGTCTGGACAAACCTTTCAGCCAATCCATTGGTGGCGGGGTGGTATGGGGCGGACGTGTAGTGCTTAACCCCATTGTTTTTTAAGAACTTCCTGAATTCTTCGGACACAAATTGCGGTCCATTATCAGAACAGATCTGTTCAGGCAGCCCATTCCTGTCAAATATGGTCCTTAATACTGTGATGGTTTTTTCCGTGGTGGTGGAGGACATCTTTGTTACCTCCGGCCACTTGGAGTGTGCATCAACCGCGATTAAAACATTGAGTCCATAAATGGACCAGCAAAGTCGATGTGTATCCTTTGCCAGGGAGATAAGGGCCACTCCCATGGATGTAGAGGGGCTTGTGGTGGAGCGTTTTGGACCTTCTGGCATCCTAGGCAGCTCTTGGTCATTTCTTCGATGTCTCTATCGATACCTGGCCACCATACAAACGCCCTGGCTAGGTTCTTCATTTTCACTCCACCCAGATGCCCCTCGTGAAGCTGCTTTAGAACTTTATCCTGGAGTTTGGGTGGAATCACCACTCTGGATCCATACATCAAGGTTCCTCAGCACACTGACAGCTGTTCTCTTCTTTGCGAGAATGCTGGCAACAGTGGTTCGCCATGTGCTGGCCATCCCTTCACTGTTAAATCATAGACTCGTGAGAGAGTCGGGTCATTTCGAGTTTCCCTTTCAATGGCAGAATTTGTTACTGGTAGACATTCGACTATGGTAGAGTGGAAAATCTCCACTGGGTCTATGGTAGGTGCTTCTTCTACCGTTGGCAATGGTAGGCGCGATAAACCATCAGCATTCCCATGCTGTTTTGATCCTTTGTATTCTATGTCATATTGGTGTGCCCCTAGGAAAAGGGACCACCTCTGTAGCCTTTGCGCTGTCATAATGGGAACACCCTTTTTAGGGTTCAATATGGAGATGAGGGGTTGATGGTCAGCCAACAAGGTAAATTTTTGTCCTTGTAGATAATGGTTGAATTTCTTCACTCCCCATACCAGGCTGAGTGCTTCCCTGTCGATTTGGGCATAGTTACGCTCAGCTGAGTTCAATGAGCGTGACGCAAAAGATATCGGCCGTTCCGAGCCATCAGGGAATTTATGCGATAATACTTCTCCTATGCCGTAAGGGGATGCATCGCACGCCAGTCTGATTGGCAGTGATGGGTTGTAATGAGCCAAAACTTCTTTGGACGTGATTAAGTCTTTGCATTTATGGAAGGCATGTTTACAGTCTTCGCTCCATTTCCAAATTACTCCTGTTTGAAGCAGTTCTTTAAGAGTGTGCAGAAGAGTTGATAAGTTTGGTAAAAATTTATGATAGTAATTTATTAATCCCAGGAACGAACTTAATTGTGAAACATTTTCAGGTGCTGGGGTTTTTATGACCGCTTCAATTATTTCAGGTGACTTATGCAACCCTTCCTTATTAATTATGTGGCCACAATATGATATTTGACTCTGGAAAAATTCACACTTGGGGCGATTTGCTCGTAGGCCCCGTTCTCTCAGCCTAGTGAGCACCTGCTCCAAATTGTCGTTTTCTCCTGTTACAAGGATGTTGTCTAGGTAGCATTGAGTCCCCCGAATGCCTTGGAGGACTTGCTCCATAGCTCTTTGCCAGATAGCTGGAGCGGATGCTACTCCGAAAACCAGTCGATTGTACTGGTACAGACCTTTGTGTGTATTTATCGTGAGATACTTTTTAGGGGCCTCTTCAACCTCCATCTGTAGATATGCCTGTGCCAATTCAATTTTGGTGAAACGTTTCCCTCCGGATAGTGAGGCGAAAATACCTTCTATCCTCGGAAGAGGATAATGTACCATGTGAAGGACCGGGTTTACAGTCACCTTGAATTATCCACAGATGCAAATTTTTCTCTGTTCTTCAGATTTATCATTATTCAACGCTTTCTTCATGACTGGGACGATGGGTGTTGCCCACTCACTCCAATCTATTTTGGATAATACGCCTGCCTTTTCCAAATTCTCCAGCTCTGCCTCGACTGCTGGACGAATTGCGTATGGCACCGGTCTTGCCTTAAAAATCTTGGGAATTGCCGCATCTTCCACTTTTATTGAGGCGGTGATGCCTTTCAAGGTTCCTAGTTTCTCTTGAAACATTTCCTTGGCGTTAGCCAAGATGTCTTTTAATCATTCAGTTATGACGTCATCATCGTTTTTTTCCTTACTGGTCACCGTCAGTGCCTGAATGGAGTGCCAGTCTAAATGTATTTTCCTGATCCATTCACATCCCAACAGCGGTGGACCACCATCTTGTAGAACGTATAAATACAACTTTTGTATTTTCTTGCCGTTGTATACAACAGGCACCCTTATTTTTCCTTTGCGGTATACTTTCTGTCCCGTATATGTTTTCAAGATAATGGATGTGTCTTTCAAAGGTATATGCGGAAATAGCCGCTCGTAATCCCGTCGATTTATGATGGTCAGAGCTGATCTTGTATCTAGCTCCATTTTAACTGGGGACTCTGCTATCGTGAGGGTAACCCAAATGGTCTGGTAATCTTCTTTGACAATTACATTATATAATTTGAGACAGCTTAGTCTCTTGTTTTCGGAGTCTCTATCGCTCTCCTGGTCTTCGGAGCTACTGTCCGTCATCCTTTGTACCTTTCTGTGCTTTTCTTTATTGATTTTTTTTTCCTGTCCGTGGATTTTTTTTGTCCAGATCGGCATACCCGTGCAATGTGTCCAATCTTTCCGCATTGCCTGCATGCTTTGTCGTTGAACCAGCAGTCCCTCTGGTCATGGGTGGATCTGCCGCAGCGATAACATCTCTCGAAATCCTGTGTCATTTCATGGGTGCCGAAGTCCTGTGTCTTTTGTTGTATCTCTGCAGCTCCTCTTGCGGCTGCTTCGTATGATACAGCCATACTGAAAGCCTTGTCCAGTGCAAAATCTTTTTCACAAAGCAGCCTTTTCTGTGTTTTCACTTAGGAGACCGCAGACGAATTTGTCTCGAAGATAATCTGCTAGTCCTGCCCCGAATTGGCAGTGCTTTGATAGCTTTCTTTATTCGGTGAGGTAATCAGCATTACTTTCATTCTTGTGTTGATTCCTCTTGAAGAATTTGAATCGTTCCGCTATCAGCAGCGGTGTTGGGTTCAAGTGCTCCTGTAGGGTATCAACAATTTCTTTAAAATTCTTCTCCTTTGGTTTGGCTGGAGTGATTAAGTTTCGTAACAGCCTGTATGTCTTTGCGCCCATTAGATTTAGAAGCACTGACGCTTTTTTTTCATTTTCTATTCCATTTGCGGTGCAATATACCTCCACTCTTTCCACTTATGTGGTCCAATCCTCT
Source organism: Somniosus microcephalus (assembly GCF_052327205.1). Lineage (NCBI taxonomy): Eukaryota > Metazoa > Chordata > Chondrichthyes > Squaliformes > Somniosidae > Somniosus > Somniosus microcephalus. Next base: position 278,532,940 of record NC_140987.1, read on the forward strand.
ATCTCGTTATCAAAAGCATCATTATTGCCAGACTTAGGCATCCTAGAAAAAAAATGGCGCTTCCCGCGCTTTTCTTTCTTTTTTTTTTCAGAAAAGATATGGCACTTCCCGCGCTTCCCCGCCGCTGCTGCCGATGACAATGCTGTTTCCCGCGGGTTTCCCTTCTTTTTATTTATTTATTTACAGGTGGAGACTCGTTCCCGCCGGACTCTCTCTGCTAGGTCTGAACGCCGACCTGCTTGCAGTGCCGGCCGTCTCCCGAGTGCTCAGAGACTCGTTCCCGCCAGACTCTCTCTGCTAGGTCTGAACGCCGACCTGCTTGCAGCGCCGGCTGTCTTCCAAGTGCTCCCTCCCCGTCTGTTAGTGCTTGCCTCCGCCTTCGCTGCTTGGCCTAGCTGCAGAGCCAGCCGCTGGAGCCCCAGCCCGACGCCCAGGAAGGATTATTGCAGTACCTGCCACCAGCTCAGCTAGCTGGTGAAACCACAGCTTTTTCTTTTTCTTGATTTTCTTCGACTTTGGACGCAAGAGGAATCGATGTCCTTGAGGTGCTGCCGAATTGCAGGTAAGTCCGTTTCCAATTCGTCGCCACTGTTGTATCCGTGTGTTAATAGAGACACTGAAGACAGGAGTTGGTTTCACAGGTGTTTACTGAACAAAGTCTGGAGGGGAACTAACTGATACAACACAATATACAGGCTTATATAGCCCGAGTGGCCATTACCGGCATTACAGTACACAGGGGCTCTTAAAGGCACATACACTACATATATCGCTACTTGTAAATAAGTCCGGTGGTCAGAACCAAAGGAGAAGCGATTCAAACCACACGGGGCTGAAGCAGTGCAGACACAACTGACTGGCCAGACACAAACCCCAAACCAAAACCCCCTAGAAAAATGACGACCGCGGCAGGACCATCAGCGACAATATGCGATATAACAGACAGTGGTGCGGAGGGAGAAACCGCAAAGGAAGAGAGGTTGTCCACTTATGTGTGTAGAAAGGTCAATATCACCAAGAAATGGGTGGGCGCTATGTTAAAGGCCGAGCGTCCCATAGACACCGCCGCCCAGTGGACGGCGAGTAAACAGCATAAGTGGGCAATTGAAAAGGCAATCTGGTTAATGTGTTATAAGAAAAGAGTCCTAGTGCTGGACAGTGTTGTAGCAATGCAGGCTGCCAAGCTCAAAAAATTGACCCGAGAAATGCAGGATAAGGTTTTAGCGGAAGAGAAGGTGCTAGTGGCGCTTCCGGCGTTAAGCCAAGAAAGAGCGCAGATGGCCAAGGAAAACCAGGCAAAGGTAGAGTGCCTGGAGGCCCGGGCCCTCGGAGTGCAACGGGAACACCAGGCAAAGGTTGAGCGCCTGGAGGCCCGTGCCTTCGAGGTGCAACGGGAACATCAGGCAAGTGTAGAGCGCCTGGAATACCAGACCGCTTAAAGTAAAGCCAGCGCTAGGCGCAAGATGGAGCACTTGGAATACCAGGTTAGAGAGGCGAGCGGCAGCGAGATAAGGCTGCAGGGCATGATTTGCGACCTCAACCAAGAATTAAACGAGCAAGAGGAGAAAGTAAGGGAGGTAAAGGCAGCATGCAAGCTTGCCTGCGACCGGGGGTTTGAGGAGGCAGATCACGGGCCCTGTAGGGAGGAGATAGAAAGTTTGGGCATGGCCTTATCGAGGGCGAAGGGCATGTTATGCCTCATCAGCCCGAAGGCGGGCCAGTTGGACTTTACCAGCAACCCAAACAGAACCGTCCCACAGGCAGCACCCAGAACAAAGTTGGCTAGGGAATCAGAGGTCCCACGGCCGCCACCCATAGTTCCGAGCTTTCAGGAGTCCTGGCAGCAAGGGGAGGTAGAGGATGAGGTGGGAGGGGAAGCACAGCAGGCCCCACTAGATAGGCCGGGACCAGGACCGGTGTACCCCCTCCAACAACGGAGGTACGGCCTGCCCGTTGATGACGAGGACCCAGGGGCCATCCAAAATCAGTTTGTGGTGCCACATGGCACCCAACAGCTCAGGGCTCACCGAAAAGGGAGACCCTCTCTGCATTTCAGGGACATAGAACAGGTAGCGTTCATTAATGACTGCGATGACGCAGAGCAACCTGAGATGCTGCTGTTTTTTCTGGGGAGTGATCTCGTCCAGATCCTATCTGATGAATGTAAAAAGGGGCAGAAAGATTATGAGGATTTGAGGAACGAGATATTGAAGGCCATGGGACTCAATGACGGTAGTCCGTTCGCCCGGGTGGATAAAACGGTACAGCTCCCAGGGGAGTCCCCGCAGGTGTTCGCAGACAAGCTGTGGCCAGTCTACCGGAGTGCATGCCCAGGAATGCCAGCGCGGACATTACTGAACCAAGTCCAATTGACCCACTGGCTCCGTTGTCTAATGACAAACTGCCTGCCCCTAATCCGAGCCCAGGCTGCGGCCTGGTTTGACCCCAGTAGCCCCCAGACCACCGAGGAAATGGTGATCTGCCAGCTAATGATAGCATTAAAAAATATAAGGGGTATTGAGACGCCCCAACCCAAGGGAAAAGTCCATGAGGTTAAATCTGGGGGCCAGAATAAGAAAGAGTGGCACCAGGAGGGGAACCGTCCCTTCCAGACTAAGTTAAACTGTTACAGGTGCGGGAAGGACGGCCTCTGGCGCAAAGATTGTAAAAATCCATGGAAAGACAATAAAGTAAAGAACTCCACAGCCCCAGCCCAGAAGGCAGAGACGGAAATTGCTCCCGCTGCGATCGAGTCATTTTTACAGTCCCTACGATCTCTCCTCCTGGCCGGCCAGGGGAAAATAGCAGCCACCACTGGTGTTGTAATCCCATCAGCCCCATACAACCCACAGCAATGACTAGAGCCAGCGCTGCCTGTCGACCTGTGTCCCACAGAAAGACACGCACAGGAAGAGACCTCCTGTAAAATGGAGGAAAACCTGCGATGCCAGGTTGCGGAGGCTAAGTTAGTTGAGCAGGCTTTAAGGGAGGAGAACGCTAGGTTAACAGTGAGGGCTGGCAGTTTAGAGGGTCAGTTAAGGGTTTTTAAAATGGTTCATGACCAGTGTGAGCTGTTTAAGCCGGAGGCGAAGAAACAGGCAGCTGTGATTCAACCCGAGGTTAGAAATCCTCAGCCCGCAGCGGGTATGCACACGCAGGCTGCACACGCAGGCGCAGTTGCATGCGTCAAGGGAGAAGTTCCCCAGCACTTTCTCCAGACCACTCCCCCTCTCTTATGGGATTCCGAGGAGAAGGAGCCCGAATCAGATGGCCCCGAGCCCGAACCAGGTTTTGAACCTGGAGGGGAAGACCCTCAGCCACCGGCAGCCGGTGGCGAGGGATTGCCCATCCCCAGTTCAGGTTTGGGAGGGGAGGGACACAGGGGAGAAGGCCCCCAGCCAGCAAGGACTGTGACCCGAGCCAGGGTAGCCCCACCAGCACCACTCCCTAGGAGGTCCCCTCAGCCACCCCAGCCTAGAAAAGTATGGTCACCGGCTCTTCTGTTAAAAAGGGCGGCATCCTGTGTCAGGGAGAAGCCGAAAGACAGAGGTCCCCAGCCAGCAGCCATAAGCTGCGAGGGACCAGAAGTGGAGATCAGTGCAGCCACACCGCAGGGAGCAGCCTGCAGCAGCCCAAACAGGGATTAGCCTGGCCGCCCGGAGACAGGCAGCGGATGTATATAGTTTAGGTAGTATAATTTTAATTAATATGTAGAAGGTTAAGTTATGGTGTTTTAATAATTCTATGTAAGGAACCGGTAGTCTATAAATTTTAAGTATGGAACCATTCCAGAGTGCTGTCTACGTGAGCCAAGGTCGCGGGACCCGATCACACTTCCCCCAAGCCAGGGAGCCTCCATGGAACCTGGCTGGATGCTTTTATGTCTTTTTCAGAATTTCGAAATGTACAGAGGCATAATCCTGCTCACCCTGTTTGGGCTGAGCCTCGTGGGAAGGGTGATGTCGAGGACCATCATATCTTCAGATGCTCGGGGAAGAGAGCGCCCCTAGCACACGATGGAAGTGGCCTACGGGAGGCGGATGAAATCACCTCGTATGTCCACGAGGGGACCTGGCCAGGATGGCTGGGGTCCATTTCAACCCAGTATTCTAGTGAGACCGGCTTCACGTATGGGGCGGCCTCCCTCCAGTGCCCAAGGATACGAATTGTCACCCCAAGGATTAGCGTCACCGTGGGCAAAAGAATATGTTTGACGTGAAAAGGGAACGTTCCCCTGGATAGGTGGTGGTGGTTCAGAAAGTTAAGCAAAGACATGGGGAACCCCAGGGTAGAGTGGGAAAGGTTAGGGAATGACACTCACAGGATCATTATAGGGACCCAGGGAGGGTTAAGTGTGTGCTGGGATAAATGGTGGGAACCGGATCAGGGGATCTACATCTGTATGTGGGGATCAGAGAAGGTCTGCCCCACAGGCGTTTCCATCATTTTCCGCAGCCAGTGGCTGATATACCCGACCCTGTTATTTAGTCAATAAAAACCTTTAGTCACCTTCGTAACTCTTCGCCTTTTATTGGAGGAATTGATAGGTATATCAATTTTATTGACTAAATAACAGAGCCCACTCTCGTGGGTGATCCGATCCAAGCAGGAGGAATACCAGCCAGTCGCTCACCTTTATACCTGGCCTGGTGGGTGGAGCCAAGGCGGAGTCGGCAGTGGTCATCCCAGGTATAGCAGTGTGGCAAGAGGCGACCTCGTACCGTGATACAATAGTGGTCAGTGATACAGTTATAACGAACAGTGGTGAACAGTGCTAACTACTAACAGTGATACGATAGTGAACGTGGTTTACCACATTGGCAAAATAACAGGAGGGGGATGGACTGCGAGTCCCGCCTGGACGCATGCGCGATCCCGTACTCCCCAATCTCGGTTAATGCCACTGAACTAGTGATCCGCCCCCGACGGCCCCTGCCCATGACCACGACATCACGGACAGTAGCAGACGGATGCCCCGCCACCACCAAGGGACCAGGGAACGGCTTGGTGCTAGTACCCACAGACCAGGTGCTGTACGAAGGGGTGCATTACGCGGTGGCATCGGTGACTTTAAACCTCACTGCGGTACACTTACCCGTGTGGTGCCCCGCAGAGACTGCCAAATTGTATCAAGCCCTATTAACAGAGATGTTACGAAAATTCCGTGAATTTGACTTTTCGGAGGTCAATAAGACCGCATTGTATACTCACCACGAGATTTGGGACGGGGTTGGGAGGCAAAGAAGGGGTGTTCTTAATGACGTTTTAACTGGTTTTAACACGGGGTCCTCAGTCATCAACAGTTTAGATGACATCGAACTGCAGACCCAGATTAATGGTCTAAAAACACAATTAAAGGGTATTTTAACTGAGGAGAATAAGGTGGAAGTTTCTGAGTTGCATGAAGACCAGGCCATGACTCTCCATTTGAAGGATATCATCGCGGAGCTGGAAAAATATGCAAAGATGGTAAATGCTATCATCAGGGAGGACAGAAACGCTTCTGACCAGGCTGCGCAAAACGAGGTGAGCGTGCTGTATGGGGCATGGTTGCTGGGTGAGGGCCGCAGCAATCTGGAGGATTTAAAGCAAGGTTTAGTCCCCTCCTGGATCAGCAACAAACACCTCGCAGCCCTCCACCCTTTTGAGAACGCATTAAGCCCGTGCCAGCTCCGGTTAGCTTCTGAGGCCTTCCCAGTCCCAGTGGACTGTGGGCGGTCCAACCACACCGTCATGGGGATTGTTGTAAGAGTGCCGGTCATGGGTGGGACAGCCCGATCCGCACCGGTATACAGGGTGGAGAACATTGGAATCATTAAAGGGGGTGCACACATTCGTTTTGCAGCGGTCTCGCCCTATGTCATAAAGTGGGAGCACGCTATGACGGGTACTGACCTCTCGGGGTGCCGTAGCCGGGCAGCACACATCATCCTGTGTCCCCAGCACTTGAATGCCTATTCGAAACCACAATGCAGGTTCAGAGCTGCTGACGTGAAACCTATAAATTGTACCATGGAAGCAATGGCACAAGGCCATGTTCCCCCACAGGTATCATATATAGGAGGTGGGACATATTGTGTCACCACAGGAGCGTCTCACTACCAGCACAGACAGCACAGCTGGTGCGCGGTGAGTGACAGCAGTTTCTGCTTCAAACCCGAGGCAGAAGTTCAAGTGGCACAGGTACGAATTATCCCCATTCCTGAACCATCCACTGTTCACCTCACTGTGGAGGAGAATTTTACCCATCTCCAGAAATATGTCGCCCACTTCGGTTACCCAATTCCCCCTCTCCCAGAGCACCTTACCAAATTATTAAAAGCTGTTCTAGTATCACAGAAGCACTTCTACACTTTGGAACAGAAGACTGTACAGATAGGGGCCGACATTTTAGATATTACGACCCTGCCCTGGTGGGACATTTTTGAGAGTATAGAGGTCCCCTCCTGGATTCAAATGGCGTCCCACATCTTATTAGTCTGTCAGCTAGGGATCGTCCACTACCTGGTTTGTGTCCAGTGCAGGAGAAAGGGTCCTGGGGTAGAATTTAAAGCAAAAGGGTTGTGGAAGGACCAGTATGCCCGGGTGGAAGAAGAGACACCCATGTGAGCTTTGTGTCATATCACTGCCGAGTGATGGCAGATCCGTTTGTTATTTTTAATAAAGCTCGTTCCTTCCGTTCGTTATTTTTAATAAATATGTTTTTTGGCCTGATGTTGATTTTTTTATTAAAGGTTGTGTGTTGTAATAAAGTTTTATGATGTCCCAAGTAGTGCAGGGGTGTTGGACCCCCCTCCATGCTTGGACTATTGTAACAGATAGTAATTGTTTCTATCGATAGACGCCTGTTGTGCACTGCGGTTTTCTCTAAGTAAGGGGAATGTATGTGTCGAGGGATCGTGGATAGATAAATATAGGGGAAGGTTGTTTGTGGGGCTCAGAAATTTGCTCACCTTGATTGGACAATTCAAGCAAGTTTCAGTACCCTAGGGGGGACTGAAAGGATTCGCAAATGTCATGTCTCCCCCGAAGATTTACTTTTGGTTTAGTAAAGAAACCCTGGTTGGACTGAGTTTAAAATCCAGGGTTCAACATGATGGCTGCAGTCAGCCTCATGGCCAAGGGCTGTAAGTTTCAGTTTGGACTCACAAACTTGGATTCCGATGACTGTGAGAAGGAACTTTCCAGAAACTCGAATGCAGACAGACCTTCCGCATTTATGCATGAGAAGCAAACCCAGTGGCATTTGGGCCTCTGATTAAAACCCATCAAGGTTCTGTACACAAACAATCAAGAGCAGGCAAGGCCTATTCAATATGTAATGGGACAAGCTTTGCTGCATTTCAGGCCTTCATTAGAGAACATCGACACTGTTTACAAAATGATCTGCGGGGCATTCGGACTGGAATGGCCGCATCACGAAACCAGTTGGACAAAGGGGAACACTGATGAGATGTTTAAAACTGATTAACCGGCCATCCAGGTCGATGGGCCCAGATCGGTACCTTTTGTATGAGTTTTAACACGTCCAGATCAGACAAAAGAAATGAGCTGATCTGGCGGGAGATAAGGGCTACTGGGAAGGATATAACTAGTCCCTCGGGAAGTCATATCTCTCTCTCGCTCTCCCGCCTCGCCTCCGGTGCCCTGCCGTATCATCAACCCAGCGAGAAAATCAGCGACGAAGAGCCCGTCCAGGGAAGTAGAATACCCGCAGTTACGTTTCAAACACTGGGGTATCTCTGCTTTGGCGGTGAAAACCTAAAACATCGGCAGGCAACAGGGCACGGAGCAGGCGTTTCAACATCCGAGACTGGTGAGCATCAATTTTCTGGCCCATCACAAGACAACCTAGATAGGTGTAAAGGGTGGGAGTTAAGGAGAATTGCTAAAGTGTCATTTTAGTCTTTCTCCCTTGATGTGTCCATTTCTCCTCCCCCGTTAAGTGTAATTGTGTTGCATCCATAGTGATTTTCTCTGTATAGTAATTGTTTCTCTATTTTTAATAAACTTTGATTTTCTTTGCACCAAACCACTGGTCTCATTTGTCTATATCGCTACTTGTAAATAAGTCCAGTGGTCAGAACCAAAGGGGAAGTGATTCGAACTGCACGGGGCTGGAGCAGCTCAGACACGACTGACTGGCCAGACACAAACCCCAAACCAAAACCCCCTACACAAGGTCTTCAGTTTGTGTCTTTTTATGGTGTTAAATTAAAAACACCTCAACCGGGAGCACCATTGTGTTCTTTCCAAAGCTTCAGACTTTCAGGAACCTCCAACCTCCTGTTTCAATAAGGCTATTGATTCAGTGTCAACAACTTATCTTATCTCAATAGCCTGTGTGCTGTTTACAGCTTTAGATTGTTAAGGCTTCCAAATTTCCAATCCCAGTTTGTCATGTTACAAAGGCCAGAATTCTTTCATAGAATGGTGTATTTTTCTGAATATGGCTTATTCCTTCACAGACCAAGGCTCGCTTGGAAATTGGGCATCGGCCTCATCTTCACAAAACAGGCAAGCTATGGACATCAATCTGGTATCACAACGTAGCTCATTTGCCGGGGCCTCAGGAAAATCGGTCGGCGCCAATGGCGAGCTGGCCTACAGGTAGTTATTTGGAGCGGGTGGGGGGGAAATGAACTGGAGGGGTGGATGGTGGGCCTGGGTCACCCATTCTTGCTCCTCCTGGCGCCACATAACTGTAAGTTATGAGCCATTACTTTCCTTTAAGGATGGCTGGTTAGGCCACATAGAATTATAGAATGATACAGCACAGAATGAGGTCATTTGGCTCATCGGACCTGTCCTGGCTCTCTGAAAGAGCTATCCAATTAAACCCACTCCCCTGCTCTTTCCCCATAGCCCTGCAAATTTATCCCCTTCAAGTGGCAAAAGATCTAGAGGGGAGATGAGGGGAAATGTTTTCACTTAGAGAGCTGTCAGGATCTGGAACGCTCTACCTGAAAAGGTGGTGGAAGCTGATTCCAGAAATCATTTTAAAAGGGAGTTGAACAGATACTTGAGGATAAGGATCTTACAGGGTTACAGATGAAATGCGGGGGTACGGGACTAAGCATGACTGTTCTTTCAAAGCGCCAGCACAGTCACAATGGGGTGAATGGCCTCCTTCTGTGCTGTAAGTTTCTATGATACTATTAAGTATTTATCCAATTCCCTTTGAAAGTTACTATTGAATCTGCTTCCACCGCCCTTTCAGACAGCGCACTCTAGGCCATAACAAGTTAATGCAAAATACTAACAATAATAAGGAGCCAGAGGCACCTAAACAAAGAGCTGGCCAATCACCAGAAGGCGGGAGTGGGTCTTTGGCATAGTGGTAGCATCCCCGCCGCTGGGCCAGAAGACATAGGGTTTCGAACCCCGCTCCAGACAGTCCCAGCAAGTGGAGTCGGAGCTCCGGCTCTAAATTCTGGGTTGCCATCCAGCGGGATACTTGCGTCCACGGGTGTGGGTGCCCCCCCCCCTCGTATGGGTTGTGGGAGCCCGTAAAACCTTTCCGCCATAGGACTAACCACCCTAATGGCTGGTACAAAGATGGTTACGGTCACGGAAGGAGCGTTAATCGCGGCCAGAAATCCTTCCACCACTTCATACAGTTTCCCAAAGGGAACAGTGTGAAGACACGTACGGCGACGACCAGAAGGCGGGAATCCTATAGCAGAGAGGATTGAATACCGAAGTCACACAATTTTGTTAAGTTTTTTCCTAAGGCCTACCCCTTGTCCTCTGCCTGGTTTTGGACTTGACAAAAGGTGGTAACCCTTATTCTAAATAGTTCAAGTATTTCTCTCTGGCTTTCTGCCTGTCAATCCACCTGCCCCCCAAAACTTGATCCCTTAGCTCCAGCACTGATGGATTGAGTTATGAACAACTGCAACATCTCAATAAATCTCCTGCTATGTAAAGCCAGGGGGGTGGTGAGAAATGCAGACAGAACGTAACTTCTCATGGGATCTGAAAGCTAGCAGAATTTACTTAATGCTATTAATCGCAATGTTTATTGTGAAGAATGTGAGAAATGTCACAGTATTGAATGCTTGGGTAAGCACAACATTTACTGTCAAACAATTAAATGAATGGTCTGAAAACTCAGTTTACAATTATCGTTCATCACACATCTAACAAAGCAGAGAACACTTCTGAAAATATCTGTGCAAATTCCACATGTTCCTTGCTCCAGCTGCCGGTATTCATTTGTGATCTTTGACAGTGACCGTCGACAGGTTGTTCAACTACAAGGGGCAATACAGCCACATCCAATCCTGTCCTCAGCTGGTAACCATAAATGTGACCTCGGAAGGTCACTGGAGAACGTTCAACCATGTGAAAACTGGAAAATATCACGCTCCATAACCCGAGTCCCATTGTAATGCCCCCAGCCCCACTGAGGCCTAGATCAGGGGAGACAGCACAGATTGGGGGGGGAGCAGGGGGGGAATTGGGCATGTTTCTGGGCTGTCTGTGACAGCTTATCACTGAATAAAATTGTCAAGGCACTCAGGGAGCTAACAGGAATCACCTTCAAAGACAACCAGATAAGTATGCAATAATTGATAACGGCCCAGATATTGCTGTCACAATAATGTTGAGGTTAATGGCACTCACCGTCGTTTATGCACAAATAGTACAGCATCTTCACGTGAGGGGCAGTTGCGCAGTTAAACTCAAATATCCCCAAATTGCTGTCTGAGAGGCACAGTTCCACCATTGGCTTCACAAAAACAGCATCTCACTGTCTGGCTCACCATTGAAATGCATTGAATGGCATGAAGTTGCTGTATGTGTGTGGTAGATATGAGCTAAACTTGCTACAAAAAAAAGTCTTGTCCATGCCAGTCTAAGTACCCTTTTAACAAGGTGATAGGTGTTAATTACTGCCAAGCAAACTCGCTTGCACTGAAAATGAACTTTTACGAGTGTGGCATTTCATTCCTTCAGATTTTAATCGTAGGAGAGTTTATAAATGTAAATTTTGTTTTTTACTTTTCCTTTCTGTCTCTTTCTACTCCCTCTCTCCCTGAATCTAATCTTTCTTTCCCCCTCTTTATTTATCTTTCTGCACCTGATTTGACATTTAATTCACCCACTCTAATTTATATTTCCTTCTCAGTCCTTGCGCTGTTTATTTCTCAGTCCTTCAAACAGATTGGTAAAGGAGATACACAGTTGTGTGCCCTGCTTCCGGTTTCCCTCACTGTGGCGTTATCAGCTCGCACTTTCAGCAACTTGCCACGTGAAATATTTAAAAACCTAAACATGCAAGGGCAAGTCTAACCTTTGACCTGCTCCAGCAAAATCTGGGCCAATAGGAAGGTTTGCTGCTGCTGCCTGCCACCTCTTGTAATGGCTTAAAAGGGGCAGCCATTAGTGGGAAATTTAAACACAGCTCCCAGCTGTTTAAGGCAGGTGCTTCATACATCGCTGCCCCCGCCTCCCCCCCCCGCAAGAAATTACACCACGGCCCACTTCATTTACATATTAATTTGCCATTTCTTGACATTCAGGTTGGCAAGACTTCATCTCTAAAGCACATCCCTGTGACATGGATTTCCAGTGTTGCTAGCTGATTTAAAGGGCACAGGTAGGAATAATGGCCTAGAAATTCATCTGGGGCGGTGGCACAAACCGGGCAGTATCGGATCGGGCGCCCGTTATATGCAGCGCCGGATATTCAGTTCTATTGTAGTCAAAGCACCTGAATGTCAGGCGCTGTGTATAATGGGTGGCCGATCTGATACCGCCCGTGTTGCGCCACCACCCGAAATGAATTTCTAGGCCATTGAGTCCTCTCTACTTAATTCATTTTCTTCACTATTTCGCTCCTTTTTTTGTTTCTGTCGGCATTTTCATGCGCCTTAGTGCAGATGCTTCACTTTTCCTTTGTGGCCCAGCACCATTATTGGTACCAACAGCTTTGACACGGGGAATGGCCCTATCTACGGTGTTTGAAAGAAGAAGCAGAGGGCCTGGAGTAGAATTCAGACAGGTCAGGCTGCATAAGAGGTGCTCTGTGCCAAGCCACTGGGACCCACACACCCGCGTCTGCAGACAGAGTTGGCTAGTCCCCTCTCTGGTAATTGGTGCAAGCGGAGGCTCCTCTTCCCAAAGGAAGCAGGAATGGCAGAACCGATGGCACCACTAGGATATGTGAATACCTAACTTACATAATGGTGGATGTCCCTTGGAAGCCCGGTATGCCAAGCTCTCAGTGGCATTACATGAACAGTATGCCAGCGATGAACAGACAGTACATCTGATTGACAAGGTGCCACTAACTGACGATAACCACGGGAACCGTCTTCATGGGATTCAGGTCAGCAGTGAGCCAGATGTTGAATCATGTCTTCAGCTGCAAGGACACCTGCATAGGGCTAGGACAGCCAGTGACAGTAAGGGGGTAATTGTAACCTACCCGCATCTGGCATAATCTTCACATTTATTGGATACCATTAGCAATGCTTTGTTTTCTGCTTCAGCATGGGTTTCCCTGTTCCTCCCTCAGTCTCCAGGAATAGATCTCAGAAATCTGTACTTTGTTTAACGGGAGACGAGGTCTTCAATTACTTTAGCACTGCACATTGTCCAGTGAAGTCTAATCAGTGATACCACAAAGAGAGCTGAATTGTACTGATGGTCATGAAGTACCAATGAAGCGTTGAAAACTACTGTGTGATATATTACTGTCTGAACGCTTAATGCATTCTTATGAAATTCCTCTGGTCACCTTTTACATGCATAAAAATGGATTAATACCTCTGTTAAAATAAGAGACAGAGGAACGTCATATAAGGGTGTTAATCATTTCTACAGTGATATTGCTAACCAACATTTCTAGAATCACAGAAATTTACGGCAGAGAAAGAGGCCATTTGGCCCATCATGTCTGTGCCGGTCAAAAAAGAGCTATCCAGCCTAATGCCACTTTCCAGCTCTTGGTCCGTAGCCTTGTAGGTTACGGCACTTCAAGTGCGTATCCAAGTACTTTTTAAATGCAATGATGATTTCTGCCTTTACCACCCTTTCAGGCCGTGAATTCCAGACCCCCTCTCCTCAACTCCCTTCTAATCCTTCTACCAATTACTGTTAATCTATGCCTTCCGGTATTGACCTCAGTGCTAGGGGAAACAGGTCCTTCCTATCCACTCTAGTTAGGCCCCGCATAATTTTATACACCTCAATTAAATCTTCCCTCAGCCTCTGTTCCAAAGAAATAGACTATAGATTTTCCCCACCATTTTCTTTGCTCAAACTAGTGCTCAATCTTATCTATTCACAGAATCACAGAATCACAGAAACCCCACAGTGCAGATAGAGTCCATTTCGGCCCATCGAGCCTGCACCGACACATATCCCACCCGATCCCCATAACCCCTACACCAACACATATCCCACCCTAGTCCCGTAACCCCACGTATTTAATCCCCCTAACACTAAGGGTCAATTTATCATAGCCAATCAACCTAACCTGCACATCTTTGGACTGTGGGAGGAAACCGGAGCACCCGGAGTAAACCCACGCAAACACGGGGAGAATGTGCAAACTCCACACAGACAGTCGCCCGAGGCCGGATTCGAACCTGGGTCCCTGGCGCTGTGAGGCAACAGTGCTAACCACTATGCTTGATTATACTTGATCAGAATGGTGCTATGGTCCAGTCTGTTCACACTCTCAGTACTGCTTCTTTAATGATGTTCCAGGCGGGTTTTCTGTTTGACTTTGACCATGGATTTTCTCCTAATGGAATCCTTAGTGTGAATATCAGTCAAGACTGGAATTTGAACACTGGTTTCCTCGTTCATTTGAAAATATAAGTTACCCCGCTACTTACTGAAGTCTCAGTTTTACAGACAACTTATACATAGCCAGTCCAGATCAGCTTTGTATTTTCCTGACCAGTGTCCTGGCCAACATTCCTACCTCAACCAAAACCACCAAAAAACAACAGAAAATGCTGGAAACACTCAGCAGGCCAGGCAGCATCCATCTTCAGAAGGGTCCCAGACCTGAAACGTTAACTCTGTTTCTCTCTCCACGGATGCTGCCTGGCCTGCTGAGTTTTTCCAGCATTTTCTGTTGTTATTTTAGATTTCCAGCATCTGCAATATTTTGCTATTGTACCACCAAAAAACAGATGGGTAATTTGTCTCATTTGCTATTGATAGAATCCTGTTGTGTTGGCCGACAAAACAGTAATTGCACTTCAAAAATAATTCATTGGTAATGAAGTGCCTTGGAATATCTGAGGATGTAAAAGGTGCTATAAGCTCATGTTATTTCTTTCTTTCCCCATGACGCTCCAGTTCAGGCAATGAATACTGTGGTGTGTGGCGAATGTCTTGTCAATTCACGTTGCTGCATATTGCTGCTGCAGTATCCTGGCATGAATATTTTGGATCAGGTTGTACAGAGAACCCAACAAGTGGATTTCAAAAATGTTGAAACTGCATGCAATGAAGAAGGTTTTGTATTCCATTGAATGCCCTCTTTTTAACATATGTTAGCAGTGACAGACGAGGTGGGGGGAGGGATACCACCTGTACACCACAGGATGATGAGACAGGGGTTTTGTACCAGTAGTGTGCTGACTTACCTCTTTCAAGTAGGTTCACCACATGGACTGCAGTGGTTCAAGAAGAACGCCCACCATCGCCTTCTCAAGGTCGACGCGCAATGGGCAATAAATGCCGGCCAAGCCAGCAACGTCTGTATCCCGAGAATGAATTTTTTAAAAGGTGTGGTGATGTGGGAAGATGTCAATTGGAGACAATGTGCATCCTTAAAGAATAAAGACATAAATGGTTGAAACTACCAGGGTCCACCCATGCAATCCTTTGTTGCTGCCTCAGATCAGGACAGACAAGGAGCTAAAGGCTATCATCTGACTAGCATCAGATAAAGATAAATATTCAAGTCAACTCTTTTCATGTGTAATTTATTCAATACTATTAGAAACACATCAATACAGAGGTAGACAAATAGGGGTAGATTAGCAGAGACTCACTTTTATTCTGTTAAAATCAACTGAAGTATGTCTTGTTGAAATTATTGATTGTTTTTGTTACATCGAGAAAGCTGCTACATGGCCAAGGGATTTGGATGATAGATTACGATTATATAATATGATGATTTCCCTTCAGACTGGAGTGCAGCAGCCCTTGGGTCCAGTTCACTTTGTTATACAGCATGTTAATACTATTATCCTCCTTCAAACATTATTCCTGCTAATGTTCTCTTTCACGTATTCTGCGACATTGGTTGAACTACATAGATTTAGCAGTCAGGGTTAAACAGTGTGCCAAGGAAACTTGTAGTAAGCCCTGTGCTATTAACTGATACATCCTTGCTAAATGAAAGTGTCGATTCATCAGAATAGATACAGGTTACAGCAAATCTCAATGGATATCAGTCAATGGAGCATTTTTATATTAGATCTGGGATTCCATAGGCAGGATGAAACCAACAAGTAGTGGAGATATAGGGCTGGATTTGCAATGGGCCGTGGAGGCATGATTGGAGGCATGTGGGGGGTTAAAATCGTGAAAACTGGTGGTCGGGACACCCCCCCGCCTGGTTCCCAACTCTGAACAAATTTAACTCAGTCGTGTCTAATGGTCCTGACTCCATCCCGCCACCAACAAGCGGGATAGGTCGTTAAGGCCTTCAACAAGCACTAAATAGCCTCTATAATCCTATTTTGAAAGGCTCTTGTGAATTTAACACTTTTCTCATGTGAAACATGCCTGGTGGGAAACACGATGTTGAAACCTGATGGGAGCACAATTGGATTGCTGACTATCAGCTGCAGGTCAACCATTAAAGAGGAGATTTGATCAGCCATCATTTGCAGGTGGCAGGACTTTGTTGTCTCAGGTCAGGGGGAACTTTTAGAAGGCATAACCACAGCTGTGGAAGTTTGGAGCCTGAAACCCATCTCCAGTGTGTCCTCCTGGGAAATCCCTCTCGCCACCATAATTGAGCGCTTCCTCAACTGAGGCATATACCAGAAGCATGGGAGCCATTTATTTCCTTCCCTTCTGGGCATTAGATGAGCTCGAGCACCAGCCGCGGCACCAGCAGAACCAGGAACAAAAGCAGCACCAACAGCAGCAGCAGCAACAGGAGCGCCAGGCTGCTGCTCACCCACCTGAAGCTGCACAGGCCAGAAGGGGCCAACGCTTGGAAGCCCGTCGGCGCAGGAGATAACCCCCGAACAGGGTCTACAGACACAGGGTCAGCTACCTCAACATGTCTGAGCAGCAGTGCCAAAGGCGGCTCCGACTTTCACGGGAGGTAGTGAGTGATATCTGCGCAATGCTGCAACAATACCTGCAGCCCAGAGGGCCAGGTGGACAAGCCTTACCAGTGGCTGTCGAAGTCACCACCGCACTCAACTTTTTTGCCTCAGGCTCATTACAGGGATCAGCAGCAGACATCAGCGGGATCTCCCAGGCGGCCGCACACACTTGCATCATGCAGGTAATGGATGCACTCTTTGCCATCGTGCATTTCACCAAGGATCGAGCAAGCGTCACGGCGCGAGCAGTTGGATTAGCTAATCTGGCAGGCTTTCCAAGGGTGCAGGGCATCGTTGACTGCACACATGTGACCCTTAAGGCACCCCATCGCAATCCAGGAACTTTTGTCAACCCTTAACATTCAGCTGGTGTGTGTCCAAAAGAAGGAAATTTTGCCTGTTTGTGCCAATACCCTGGCAGTTGCCATGACTCCTTCATACTGCGCCAGTCTAGTGTGCCTCCGCTATTCAGTCCACTAGACCAACTTAACGGATGGCTACTTGGAGACAAGGGCTATCCCCTGAGGACGTGGCTAATTGAGGAGCCCATCCAACAAAGCTGAGGAGAGCTACAACTCCAGCTACATGTCCACCAGAGCAATAATTGAGCAAATCATTGGTTTGATGAAGATGCACTTCAGATGCCTGGATAGATCCGGTGGAGCCCTGCAGTACTCAGCAGCCAGGGTCTCCAGAATCATCATGGTTTGCTGTGCACTTCACAACATGGCACAGCGTCGTGGCTTGCAAATTCCTGAGGACCAAATCGCTCCTCACATACCCTCCTCAGATGAGGAGGAGGAGGAGGAGGAGGAGTGAGAAAACGCACATCCTGTAGAGGCCCATCAACCAGCGGCAGCATTACATGAGAACATTGCTGCCCGGGATGCAAGGAACGCACTCATCTTGGCCAGATTTGCCTAGCCTAGCCGATCAAGCACTTTTGCCTCGCAGCTTCTTGTCTGAGCATCGGCAATGGCCAAGATCCTGCTGATTCCTAGCAATTTGACCACCATACTGACAGTTGCAAGCAATCCTAAGCCCTCAACGTGAAACACCCATTCGCAAAATGACACACGCCACAACTGCAACAGTTGCCATCAGAATTTTTATGTACAAGAACCAACTGATGGCATTTTTACAATAAACACAACATTTCACCTAAGTGACTACCCTTGTGACTATTCATGCAGAATTTTTCTCTTACGCATGCTCCTATGTGGTGCTTCCCCTGTGGCTTCAGCAGATGCGGAGGCTCCTTGCTCACTTTCTTGCTGCTCTTGTCTCAACACCTTTGGCGGGCATTCTCTGGGGTTGCAAGCCTGTGAGGGCTCATCAACAGTCTGCTGCTCCTGCGGTTGTGCAGGGGTTGAGACGCCTATCTCTCTTGGGTGTGGACTCCGGTGGGGCTCTGACCGAGGGCTCTGCAGTGGTATGGAAGTGTGAACGCTTGGAGAGGAGCCCCCACTTCCTTGATGTCTGCCATCAACTTCCCTCTCATGGGTCAGGTCCCCCTCAGCGCCTGCAAATGGCTGGAGAGCACCTTGCTGCATATCAGGGGGACCATGGGGACCTGTATCTGCAATGGCAGTCCTACTCAGAAGGACTTCCATGAAGGTCTGGTTTCTCAGTTCAATAGATGACCATTGCTCCTCCAGAGATGTCATTCTCTTATGAACATTCACCATGTTTTCAGCACACTGGTGACTTATCTCCTCAATGGCTGAAGCCATCCTCTCATATATTGTTGCCATCCGTTCGAGGGAGGTTGCCATCCTTTCTATCGTGCTGCACTCATGCGCCAATGACTCCACAAAAGCTCTGCTCATGGTCGCTATGGACTCCTCCATTCACTCCACACTCGCAGCGGGACTGGAGACAAAACCCACCAGAGACTCCTGCATCTGTTAGTGGAGTTTCAGCACCTTTAATCTTTTGGGTGGACCCAGAGGTAGAGGGTCGACATGCAGCTGAGCCGAGCTGGCAGAGTCCTGTGCCCTCTGACTAGGATTCTCCACTGCTGTCCCTATCTCCACAATCTGCTGATGCTCACTTGTGAGCTGTGATACACCAGGTGACAACACTACTCTATATCCCGAAGGTCACACCGAGGTGTGAGTGTCTGCGCTGGTGCTGGGTGCTCTGAATTCTGGTGATGCTGCGCCCTCAGGGGTTGCAGCTTCCTCTGAGAAGTCTGGGTGCTCAGGCTCTTCCTCCTGGACAATGTGGATGGGGGCTTGCGATGGTCCAGTGGGGGAGTAAAGGAAGGAGTCAGAGATGTGATGCCAAGGTTACATGCACATTGCATATTGCAGATTCTCATAAGTCCCTCTGTTAGAGCTTCAGAATCATTATCAGCTACTCATGCAATGCCAATGAGAGAGATGGGAAACTTTTCTGTCACCAGCTTGCTGTGTTTCACCCCTCTGTCCGTCCCCCACTTGCGCATCGTCCTCTACTCCCATGATTTCCAGGACCGCCTCTTCCCAGGGGGTCAGGTGGGCTAATGAGGCTGTCCCTCCTCCTGTCCTCGCTCACTCTCTTTTATTGTGAGCTCTCTTTTCCTGCAATGAGGGAGACAAGTGGAGGTTGAGTGAGAATGAACGAGTGAGTGTAGAGATTCCATAGCATCAATACTTAGAAGGAGACAAAGATGGAGTGAGGTGACAAGACCAAGGGCCCTCCCTGTGTGTTGTCAGTTGTTTGCATAGCATCACAGTGACAGGGAGTGTGAGGGCTGTGTAAGGATTTCGAAATAATTTCGAAATTTCCTACAGTTCCAAAGATTGATTTTTTGATTAAAGAATACCTGGGTAATATACCTTTAAAATCCAGGGATCAAAATGGCTGTCAGACCTCGTGGCAGAAGACAAAAGACATTGAAAAGGCAGCTTGTGTGTGCTTGTGAAAAAGGGGTAATCAAAGATGGCTGCCCGACCTCGTGTCAGGACACAGACTGTGGACATATGAAAAGGGAAGATCAAAGATGGCTGACTAAACTGCCAATCAAAGGCAGTTCAGGGAGTTCCCCTCCCTGCAGAGACAATCGACAGAAACTGCTACTATGTTTACACAAAGAATTAACCACTTGAGACTGCAGTTTCAGTTTGACCACAGGACAATGACTTTTGTTTACACTAACTTCCAAAGCTGTTTACTCAGCAATTATAGAAAGACATGCTTTTTTTCAAACCAAGACAGCTCCATTCAAATGCAATACAATGAATGGGAATACATTCACAAACCCATCACGGTAAATGGGTAATTCCTCCAAACACATCACAGACAATGGGGACAGTTTGGATCCCTTTTGTTCAGCCCAGATGCACCTGGATCTGGGCGGGAAGGTTTCGGCCCCAAATGGGGTATAAGATAGCTTCTCAAGAAGCCATCTCTCTCTCTCTCTCTGCAGCCTCGCCTCTGTGCCCTCTACAACTTAGGAGCCTGCCCAAGGGAGTGGAATACCAGTAGTTATTTTTAAACACTGGCATGTCTCCATCTTCAGGGTGGTGAAGAATCTAAAACCACAAGGGCACGGGGCAGGCAGTCATTGGTGAGCATATATTTTTCTGGCCCATTACAAGGCAACTTAGAATAGGTATAGGGGTGGGAATTAAGGGGAATTTTGTTAGAACTGTAATTTTAGTCGATTTTCCCTCATTGTGTCCATTCTCTCCTCCCCTATTTAAGTAACAGTGTTGCACTAGCAGAGAAGTGCTGTAGTGAACACTGAGTTCTGTATTAAAAGTGCTGTATTTAAATAAAGGTGTTGCACTAAGCAGGGAATTGCTGTCGTGAACATTAAGTGATTTGTAAGAAGTAAAGTGCTGTATTTAAGTAACAGTGTTGCACTAGCAGAGAAGTGCTGTAGTGAACACTGAGTTCTGTATTAAAAGTGCTGTATTTGAATAAAAGTGTTGCACTAAGCAGGGAAGTGCTGTAGTGAACATTAAGTGATCTGTAAGAAGTAAAGTGCTGTATTTGAGTAACAGTGTTGCGCTAAGCAGAAAGGTGCTTCAGTGGACACTAAGCAGCTGCATTAAAGTGCTGTATTTAAGTAAAAGCCACTAAGCAAAGGTGCTGTAGTGAAGCAAAGTGTACTGTATTAAAGGTGTGTTGCACTAGTTAAAGGTGCTGGCCTAGAAATTGAGTTTTGGCTTAGCCAGGGCTTTAGCGCCGGAAGTTAGTGCCGGCGCTAAGTCCCCCTGCGCGCGCCAAAAATTCAGCAGGGCCGCGCCCAAACGGCTGCCGGCGCTACTGAAGGGTCTTTGAGGCGGTAAATCGGCGCTAACTGCCGTCTCGCGCCGCAATTCCGGCGCTGCGGCACCCGATGCGGTGCGGCAGGCTCGGGAAGTGCAGGCCTCCTCCTTCCCTTAAGGAGGAGCTGCCTGCACCCGGCCGCGGCCCGCGAAAATCTTTTTAAAAATGAGCCCGGCACCTCGGACAAGTGCCGGGCTTGCTTCTGTTCCGGGGGGGGGGGGGGGGAAGTCCGGGGAGGGAGCTGCGGCCAGGCGGCCGGCGGGAAAGCGGCCGGCCGCCGCGGGGCCTTTAATGCGCCGGCGCAAAGACTTGTAAGACTCTGTTGCCAGAGTCTTAGTTGCGGCTGCCACGGGCGAGGCGGCCGCAACTGAATTTCGGCGCTGGGGCCCGTCGGCATGGCAACCGGGACGCTGCGCACACCGATGACGTCATCGGTGCCGGCGCAGCGCTACCGGTCTACCGCGGTGGAAGGGCCCCAGGCAATTTCGGCGCCGGCGCCAATTGCAGCGCTAGGCCCTCTAGCGCCGCAAAATCGGTGCTAAGGGCACTCAATTTCTAGGCCGCTGTATTTAAGTAAAGCCACTAAGCAAAAGAGTGCTGCAGTAAACGATAAGTGAACTGTGTGAAGCAAAAGTGCTGTACTAGGCATAGGTGTGTTGCATCGATTAATTTTAAGTTGTTTCTTTCTTTTGTTTCAATAAATACTGGTCTGTTTTGCACCCAAACCATGAGTCACGTTTTTCTGTCTACATCGCTACCGAATAAGTCCGGCGGTCAGAACCAGGAATAGGGGAGCGCTTCACAACAGCACAGGGGTCCCTGGAGCAGCTCAGAGGCTTCTGACTGGCCAGAGACAATAACCCCAAACCAGCTTGTTTAATTCCTACAATTGCATAGTCGAATAGTTATGTGAATGTGACCATAGAGAGAAAGGGAATGGGTAAGGGTGCATGGATGTCAGTTTCAAGTGGGATGTGGAGGAAGGGATTGCTGAAGCTGAATGCTGGTGAGGAAAGGCAATGGGGATCAGATTGAGGGTGATGGGAAAATCATACACACTTTTCCAGTGTGGGGAAGGTCACGAAATCTCTTGCAGCACTGTATCCAGGTTCTGTGGGCGACTCCCAAGGAGTTGAACTCCTCAGCCACCTGCATCCACACTGCCTTGGTCTGCTTGGGAGGCCTCTTCCTCCCTGTAGAAGGGAAGAGCACCTCCCTGTTGGCTGTAGCCCCATTTACTAATGCCTGCAGGGCCACCTCGTCAAAACGAGGAGCTGATCCAGGTCTCCCGCTAGTCATCTTTCCTGCAGGTCTCTCACACTCCACAGGCAAAAAGCTTGGCAGTCTGCAGAAGAAGCAAGGCTTGCTGTAGACCTTAAATGCAGCAGCAATGATGACATCATCGGAGGTGACTTTCAGTCAGGAGAAACCCATTTGTCAAGGGCTCCCACACGTTGGAAAATCAATTGGACAATTAAGTTAAAATTGCATCAATCTCCCACATCCATTTAGATTCGGGTGGATAACATGAAATACAGATAACACAACACCATCCCACACCTGGGTTAAAATCCAGCCCATATTGTTTAATCCCTCAGAATATGAAAGTCTAAAATCCATTCCCTAAAGATGTTTTCCAGCAAGTTTAGATGCACTGGGCCAGAGATTGCTGAGAGTTTACTAAAAGATACCTCTTGGTGATATTGGAACAATAAATATTTTACTTTTAATAATTAATGGTGCAAATAACATGCTGGAGGATAATGGACGATTTTAACTAAGATGTCCCATCATTTATTCCGCCCCTCAAGGAATTCTGACCACTAAGTTTTTCTGACTGAAATAAAGGATTGGAAGAAACACATTAACGGCTTAACTGGTGAACCAATATAATTTAAAAGTGGTTGGCAAAGGATTTAACACAAGACTAAAAAAAGTTATGTAAGGCACTCACAGTAAATATAGGATAACAGCAGCATCAAAGACCTTTGCTATTGTGGGCACATGCTTACAGCCCATTACTGCATTAAATCCTACCATCTCTATGCAACAGCATCTTAACTGATTGCCAAGCATGCTCCATCCAATTATTTCACCCATGCAACACCCTCATCATTTGCATATACAAATGTATGTTTGCTTACAGTTACTGCCATCAGGACATACATCTTGATGATACTCTCCTTGCGGTTTCCACCTTAAGGATCTTAGAGACTTTATCCTACAAAGGTGTCCAAACAGCAACATATTAATGTATTCGTTCATGGGATTGGGGCGTCGCTGGCAAAGCCAGCATTTATTGTCTATTCCTAATTTCCCTTGAGAGGGTGGCGGTGAGCCGCCTTGTTGAACCGCTGTTCTTTGTAGCAGTTTGGTACAACTGAGTGGCACTGTTAGGCCATTTCAGAGGGCAGTTAAGATTCAACCACATTGCTGTGGGTCTGGAGTCACATGTGGGTCAGTCTGAGTAAGGACAGCAGATTTCCTTCCCTAAAGGACATTAGTGAACCAGATGGGATTTTATGACAATCCGGTAGTTTCATGGTCACCATTACTGACACTAGCTTTTTATTCCAGATTAATTTAATTAACTGAATTTAAATTCCACAGCTGCCAAGGTGGGATATGAACTCATGTCTCCAGATCATTCATCCAGGCCTCTGGATTAC
Organism: Somniosus microcephalus; assembly: GCF_052327205.1. Taxonomy (NCBI): domain Eukaryota; kingdom Metazoa; phylum Chordata; class Chondrichthyes; order Squaliformes; family Somniosidae; genus Somniosus; species Somniosus microcephalus. The sequence goes on from NC_140987.1 coordinate 278,556,188, forward strand.
TCATCCAGTAATATAACCACTATGCTACCAAATACGCACTATGAGCGCACATATCGTTACAAATAAGAAACTGCCAGAACTGTTAAATCTCACTTGTGCACATAGTATTACAACTTCCACCTATTTCACTTTTCACAGTGCTATCAAAATCTAGATCCATTTATCCTCAGCTACAACCTTCTACAGCATGCATATCTGTAACATTTACCTGATGTGGACAGGTAGCGAGTGTTTTTCCTGCAAGTTTTTAAAAACACTTGCAATCTACGTTGATGCTGTTCTTAAGGTTGTAGGGATTTTGCAATAATTTTGAGAATTCCTACAGTTCCGAAGATTGATATTTTTGATTAAAGAATACCTGGGTAATATGCCTTTAAAAATCCAGGGATCAAAATGGCCGCCAGACCGCTTGGCAGAAGACAAGGACTTGAAAAGGCAGCTTGTGTGTGTGTCTGTGAAAAAGGTGAAGATCAAAGATGGCTGACCAGACTGCCAATCAAAGGCAGTTCAGGGAGTTTCACCTCCCTGCAGCAGATAATCGTTGTGTTTAAAGAAACTGCTACAATGTTTACCCAAAGGATTAAACACTTGAGACAGATGTTTCAGTCTGCTACTCAAGCAATCAATGAAATAGACATGCTTTTTTTCAAACCACGGCAGCTTTATTCAAAGCCCATCACAGACAATGAGGACACATTTAAACTGAAAAAAACAGTTTAAACGAATGGGTGATTCATCCAAACCCATTACAAGGCAATGGGGACAGTTTGGATCCCTTTTGTTTAGCCCAGATACATCCAGATTTGGGCGGGCCCCAAATGGGGTATAAAAGATAGCTTCTCAGAAGCCTCTCTCTCTCTGTGGCCTCGCCTCCGTGCCCTCTACAACATGGGAGCCTGCCTAAAGGAGTGGAACACCAGCAGTTTACTTTTAAAATACTGGGGTGTTTTTACTCCGGGGCAGTGAAGATCAAAGATCACAGGGCAAATAGCAGGCAGTTTTCATTGGTGAGCATATATTTTTCTGGCCCATTACAAGGCAACTTAGAACAGGTATAGGGGTGGGAATTAAGTGGTAATTTTGTTAGAACTGTGATTTTAGTCGATTTTCCCTCGTTGTGTCCATTCTCTCCTCCCCTATTTAAGTAACAGTGTTGCACTAGCAGATAAGGCTGTAGTGAACACTGAGAGTAGCTGTATTAAAGTGCTGTTTTTAAGTAAAACCCACTAAGCAAAGGTGCTGTAGTGAGCAAGGCGTTTCTATATTAAAAGTGTTATTAAAAGGGTGTTGCACTAAGCAGAGAAGTGATTCTGTGGACACTAAGGGTTCTGTATTAAAGTGCTGCTTTTAAGTAAAAGCCACTAAGCAAAGGTGCTGTAGTGAGCAAGGTGTTTCAATATTAAAAGTGCTATTAAAAGGGTGTTGCACTAAGCAGAGAGGTGCTTCAGTGGACACTAAGTAGCTGTATTAAAATTTGCTGTATTTAACTAAAGGAGTGTTGCACTGAGCAAAGAGTGCTCTAGTGGACACTAAATGTACTGCGTTAAGCAAAAGTGCTGTACCAGGCACAGGTGTGCTGTATCGATTATTTTAAGTTGTTTCTTTCTTTTTGTTTCAATAAATGCTGTTCTGTTTTGCACCCAAACCACGAGTCACATTTTTCTGTCAACATCGCTACCGAATAAGTCCGGCGGTCAGAACCAGGAATAGGGGAGCGCTTCAAAACCGCATGGAGGTCCCTGGAGCAGCTCAGAGGCTTCTGACTGGCCAGAGACAATAACCCCAACCCCGATAGCGTGTGTGTTAATTGCTACAAAATGGCGACCATGGCAGGACCATCGGCCACGGTGTGCGATGTGCCAGACAGTCGTTTGAGTCTGGAGAGAGCAGCAGTTATTGGGTTTCTTTTTATCCCACTGGGTTGTTTGTGGTTAGGTTCCCGCAGGCTTGGGGAATTCACCCGCAGGCTTAGGGAAGCCAGGGCAGTGAGTTGGGATAGGGAAAGGGAGGTTGAGGAATACCAGGCCAAGGTAAAGCACCTGGTAGTTCAGTTTAGTGAGGGCAAAAGCCACACGAGGCACGAGTCAGAGTACCTGAAGTGCCTAGTTGCAGAGGCCAAGAATAATGAGATGAGGGTGCAGGAGGAGAACGCTCGCCTCATACAAGAAATAAAAGAGCAGGAGGAAAAGGTTAGGGAGGTAAAGGCAGCATATATATGCTGGCCTGCGAGCAAGGGTTTGAGGAAGCAGATCATGGCCCCTGTAGAGCAGAGATAGAAAGCTTGAACATGGCTTTAAAAAGGGCAAAGGGGATGATATGTCTGATCATCCCGAAGGCAGGTCAGCTGGATTTTACTGGCAACCTAAGTAAAACAGTCCCACAGGCAACACCCAGGGAAAGGTCGGTTAGGGAATCAGAGGTCCCACAACCGCCACACACGGCTCCGAGCTTTCAGGAGCTCTGGCAGCAAAGGGGGGTGGAGGATGAGGTGGTAGAGGAAGCACAGCAGGCCCCGCTAGATAGGCTGGGACCAGGACCAGTGTACCCCCTCCGACAGCGGAGGTACGGTCTGCCCGTTGATGAAGATGACACAGGGGCCATCCACAATCAGTTTCTGGTGCTGTATGGCACCCACCAGCTCAGGGACATGGTTAGCCACATCCCCAAGCTCACTAAAAAGGGAGACCCCTCTCTGCACTTCAGGGAGATAGAGCAAGCAGCTTGTGTGAATGACTGCGATGAGGCAAAGCAAGCAAAAATGCTGTTGTTTTCCCTGGGAGGTGATCTCCTCCAGTCCCTATCTGGCGAGTGCAAAAGAGGGCAGAGGGATTATGAGGGTCTCAAGAATGAGGTATTGGAGGCCATGGGACTCAATGATGGTAGCCCATTCGCTCGGCTGGAAATAACAGTGCAGCTCCCAGGGGAGTCCCCGCAGGCATCCGCAGACAGGCTGTGGCCAGTCTACCGGAGTACATGCCCGGGAATGCCAGGGCGGGCAGCACTGGACCCAGTCCAATTGACTCACTGGCTCCGGTGTCTCATGACAAACAGCCTACCCCAGATCCAAGCCCAGGTCATGGCTTGGTTTGACCCCCGAAACCCCCAGACCACCGAAGAAGCGGTGATCCACCGGCTCACAGTAGACTTCAGGAAAATGAGGGGTATCGAGGCTCCCCAACCCAAGGGAAGAGTCCATGAGGTTCAACCTGGGAGCCAGAGTAAGAAAGTCTGGCACCAGGAGTGGAACCGGCTCTCTCAGGCTAGGTTAAATTGCTATGGATGCAGGAAAGATGGTCACTGGAGAAAAGACTGTAAAAATCTTGGAAGGACAAGGGAAAGGATCCCACAGCCCCAGCCAAAAAGGCTGGGCCAGACTTCCCTCCCGCAGCAATCGAGTCATTTTTACAGTCCCTACGGTCTCTTCTGACTGGCCAGGGGAGAGTAGCAGCCACCACCGGAGTTTTAACCCCGTCTGCCCCAACTCACTCCCAGCAATGACTAGAGCCAGCGCAGCCTGTTGACTTGTGTCCCCGTGAAAATGCTGAGGGGAGCAGGTCCTATGTTGGGACGGGGGTGAAGATGGTGCAGGGGAGATATTCGGTGGAGACTGCAGCCTCCAGCACGGTGGTCCACTCAGAGGACCTGACCAATTCACCCCGGTCTAACGGGGTCCCATCTAGCTTAATGGGACCCACAGGGGAACAGGCAGCTGGGAGTGAACCGGAGAATAGAAATCCCCAGCACATAGCAGGTACAAGCTCACAGGCTGCACAGGCAGGCGCTGTGGCTTGTGTTAGGGGAGGAGCTATACATGATTTTGAACAGGATTACTGGCAGGCAGCCAGTTATATCAAACAATGCAGGGTGTTTAAGCAGGGGGCAGGGGAACAGGCAGCTGGGATTGTAGAAGATCCCCAGTACTTGGCCCGAGTGATTCCCCCTCTCTTGTGGGATTCCGGGGAGGAGCCTGAACCAGGTTTTAGGCCTGAAGGGGAAGGCTCTCAGCCACTGGCAGCCAGTGGCAAGGGATTGCCTGTCCCCAGCCCAGGTTTGGGAAGGGAGGGACCAAAAGGAGGCGGTCCCCAGCCAGCAGGGAGTGTGACCCGAGCTAAGGGTCTGCTCACCAGTGTAGCCCTACCAGTGACACTCCCTAGGAGATCTCTTTGGGTACCCCAGCCCAAGAAAGTATGGTCACCCACTTTTCAGTGGAGTAGGGTTGACTCCCGAGTCAGGGAGAAGCCACAAGGCAGAGGTCCCCAACCAGCAGCCATAAGCTGCGAGGGACTAGAAGCTGGAATCAGTCCAGCCACGCCGCAGGAAGCAGCCTGTGGCAACCCAATCAGGGATTAGGCTGGCCGCCCGGAGATGGGCGGTGCTTGTATATAGCTTTGTTCAAGTAGTATGTATAAGGTTAAGGTAGAATGTGTATTAAGGTAGAATGTGTTAATTTTAATTTTTATATTGCAATTCAGTAGTGATATTATAAGTGTATAAGTTTTAAGTAAGGTACTGTTCCAGAATTGTATTGTGAATCGAGGTCGCGGGACCTGATTACACCCCCCCGAGCCAGGGGACCTGGCGAGATGTTATTTTTAGTCTTTTTCAGAGTTCCGGAAGGCACAGAGGACCAGCGTGTCGATTAGTGCTCAAGGAAGGAGCACTCCCAGCCTGCGAAGAAAGGGGTCTGCAGGAAGCAGATGCCCACAACATTTAAACGGTTACTGATAATCCCATTACGATTAAGAATTTAATTTTACTGCTTGTTTGGAGTTAAGGGAACAAATTGCATATGCCTAGGAGTTGTTGTGATTGCATTGTGAAAATATAAAATACATTTCTGGCTGAAGAATAGTGCCATTTAATAAAGTGCCAGGCAATTGTAATGTAATAATAAAAAAGGGGAAGCTCGCTGTCTTCCATATGTATTTTTAGCAGATATGTTGGCTGGGTGAAAATCCCATTAAAAACCTTGGTATCATGTTAAAATTATGTTACAAGCGGTACATGGGCGTCGGACCCCCTCCATGCCTGAGTTACTGTGAATATAAGTGGTGCAGGGGCATTGGTCCCCCTCCGTGTATTGATTATTTAATTTAATTTTGGTTTTCTGTTGATAGATGCCTACCGTACTGCGATTCTCTCTGGGCAGGGGAGATGGATGTGTTGGGGAATCAAAGATAGATTTAGATAAGTATTAAGGGAAGGTTGTTTGTGGGGGGTCAGAAATTATTGCTCACCTTTGGCCAGGATACTACAAGCAAGTTTTAGTATCTGATGGGGGACTGTAGGGATTTTGCAATAATTTCGAGATTTCCTACAGTTCCGAAGATTGATTTTTTTGATTAAAGAATACCTGGGTAATATGCCTTTAAAAATCCAGTGATCAAAATGGCCACCAGACCACGTGGCAGAAGAAAAGGACTTGAAAAGGCAGCTTGTGTTTGTGTCTGTGAAAAAGGTGAAGATCAAAGATGGCTGACCAGACTACCAATCAAAGGCAGTTCAGGGAGTATCCCCTCCCTGCAGCAGACAATCGTTGTGTTTACAGAAACTGTTACAATGTTTACCCAAAGGATTAATCACTTGAGACTGTGGTTTCAGTCTGTTTACTCAAGCAATCAAGGAAATAGACATTCTTTTTTTCAAACCAGGTCAGCTTTATTCAAAGCCCATCACAGACAATGAGGACACATTTAAACTGAAAAAAAACCCAGTTTAAACGAATGGGTGATTCATCCAAACCCATTACAAGGCAATGGGGACAGTTTGGATCCCTTTTGTTTAGCCCAGATACAAGGCACAAGTCAGGAGTGTGATGGAATACTCTCCACTTGCCTGGATGAGTGCAGCTCCAACAACCCTCAAGATGCTCGACACCATTCAGGATAAAGCAGCCCGCTTGATTGGCACTCCATCCACCACCTTCAACATTCACTCCCTCCACCACCGGCGCACTGTGGCTGCAGTGTGTACCATTTACAAGATGCACTGCAGCAACTCGCCAAAGCTCCTTCAACAGCACATTCCAAACCTGCGGCCTCTACCACTTAGAAGGACAAGGGCAGCAGACGCATGGGAACATCACCACCTACAAGTTCCCCTCCAAGCCACACACCATCCTGACTTGGACCTGTATCGCCGTTCCTTCACTGTCTCTGGGCCAAAATCCTGGAACTCCCTTCCTAACAGCATTGTGGGTGTACCTACACCATATGGACTGCAGCGGTTCAAGAAGGCGGCTCACCACCATCTTTTCAAGGGCAATTAGGGATGGGCACTAAATGCAGGCCTAGCCAGCGACGCCCACATCCCATCAATGAATACATTTTTTTTTTTTAAATACATCCGGATTTGGGCAGGCCCCAAATGGGGTATAAAAGATAGCTTCTCAGAAGCCTCTCTCTCTCTGTGGCCTCGCCTCCGTGCCCTCTACAACATGGGAGCCTGCCTAAAGGAGTGGAACACCAGCAGTTTACTTTTAAAATACTGGGGTGTTTTTACTCCGGGGCAGTGAAGATCAAAGATCGCAGGGCACAGAGCAGGCGGTTTTCATTGGTGAGCATATATTTTTCTGGCCATTATAAGGCAACTTAGAATAGGTATAGGGGTGGGAATTAAGTGGTAATTTTGTTAGAACTGTGATTTTAGTCGATTTTCCCTCGTTGTGTCCATTCTCTCCTCCCCTATTTAAGTAACAGTGTTGCACTAGCAGATAAGGCTGTAGTTAACACTGAAAGTAGCTGTATTAAAGTGCTGTTTTTAAGTAAAAGCCACTAAGCAAAGGTGCTGTAGTGAGCAAGGTGTTTCTATATTAAAAGTACTATTAAAAGGGTGTTGCACTAAGCAGAGAGGTGCTTCAGTGGACACTATGTAGCTGTATTTTAAAGTGCTGTATTTAAATGAAGGAGTGTTGCACTGATCAAAGAGCGCTCTAGTGGACACTAAGTGTACTTCGTTAAGCAAAGGTGCTGTGCCAGGCACAGGTGTGCTGTAACGATTATTTTAAGTTGTTTCTTTCTTTTTGTTTCAATAAATGCTGGTCTGTTTGGCACCCAAATCACGAGCCACGTTTTCTGTCTACATCGCTACTGAATAAGTCCAGCGGTCAGAACCAGGAATAGGCGAGCACTTCGAAACTGCACAGGGGTACCTGGAGCAGCTCAGAGGCTTCTGACTGGCCAGAGACAATAACCCCAACCCCACTAGCGTGCGTGCTAATTCCTACAGGTCATGTATCTTTTTTGGCTGCATATAGTGACAACGCAAGTCTCGGCCAGAATGGAGATGATTGGGTAACTGGCTGACACAATGGTGTCAAGAATCAATTAGGCCAGCTCTGCCATCCAAGTTGTCAATGGAAATGATGCTTCCACTTTTGCATCAAGTAAAAAAAAATGCTCAATGGTATTTAAAGTCACAAACAGACATGTTTCACACTGAAAACCATTCAGGGGGACAAGTTTCTGTTTGTAGTGTTTGAAAGAATTGGTCAACATTTCAGGTGTTGTTTCTTTATTTTAATGATGTTGCTTTGCGAGGAGTTAATGACTTTATTAAGCCTGAACAGAGTAATTTCACCTCAACACACTAACTAGTCTGTTAACAATAGTGCGCAGAGGAACTTCACCCAGTGAATGCTCAGGAATTGAACTGTAGTATTTGGTGCCATTCTTATTGATGTAGAACATAAAAAGGGCTAGAAATGCGATGTCTTAGCGCCTCCCATTATCTCCTCTGGGGGATCTTACTGCCCACAAAATTCACCTACTGGTTTGCGGCGGCGGTAACCCCCATCGCCGTGCCCACCTGCGGCCAGAGATTGTGACATCATCTGGCCGGGCATCGCCCCGGTAGTGCCTTGGACCCAAAATTAATTTCTGCCCCCTGAAGCATCGCCGGGTGAAAACAACACCAGCTTCAGGGGACATGCATCGGGTGACCGGCCACCTCGGGGGCGATGCTTAAAGGTGAGGCAGCCGAGGTAAGTAAAAAAAAAAGTACCTTTTCTGATCCGCTTTTTTCCGCGGGTTCGTGCCCACGATCGATCCGCCCAGCGGTCTGAGTGGGTGCCAGGCTGATCGCGTGGGTTCGCCGCTCCCTTGGTGGTCCAGGTAGGTGCCCCTTCTTTTGCAGAGCCTGCAGCGATGGCCCTTCCCTTTAAGGGAGGGAATGAGCCTTTGAACACGGCAGCACTGCACGGCCCATTGTGCAAAGCTGTACACCTACCACCCTGCTTGCCGCTGATTTTCCAAACTCTTAAAAGTTATTGCCCCAAATACTCAATTTCACCCCCAAAGTCTTTTGGAAGAAGAATAAAACTGATTATTGGCTGGAAGAAATGTATAATATTTGATACGGACCACTGATTGAAAGCAATTTCTCAAAATATTGCTGGAAGACTGAGTGGTCTTTGTGGGCCCTGAAGCCTCAATCTCATCTATCATAAGCTGTGCACTTTTGAGCAAATTAAAGAGATAATCGAGGGCCTCCCTCGGAGACCCTGCTGTGAATGTGTCCTCCAGGCAAAGCAGACTTCACATTCAAATGCTGACATCAAGGCCCCAATTTTCTCCCAGCCGTCGGGCGGGCTTTCAGGTGGGCGGGTGCCGAAAATCGCAGAAATAGGGGGTCGCGACCCCCCCCGCCCGATTCCCTGCCCCGCCTGACTTTCGCCCCCGTGTTTCAGCAGGACCCGAATCAGTCTCACCTGCCGCAGGCGGGAATGGTTGGCGGGAGCCTAACGATCAATTATTAGCATGTTTAATCCTATTTTCAAGGGCCCTTGCAATTTTTTGGCTTTCCCCACGTAAAACACGCCTGGTGGGAACACCGCTGATGAAACATGGCGTGAACAGATTTGGCTTGCTTGCTTTAAGCTGCAGGTCAATCAGGACTGAAGAGATTTAAATAGGCAGCATTTGCAGGATGCAGGATCTTGTTGCTGAAGGCTTGGGGCAACTTTTTGAAGGCTTAGGCAGAGCTGTGGAAGGTTGGAGCCTCACACACTTCTACATTGTGAGCTCCTGGGAAGCCCCTCTCACCACCCTAACTCAGCGCCTCCTCAACGGAGGTATCTGCCAGAAGCATGGGAGGCCTTTTGTTCCTTCCCTTCCTGCCATTAGAGAATCTCCAACAGCAGAGGAGGCTGGAGCAACTCCAGCACAGCATCACCAGCAACAACAGCAGCACCAGCAGGAGCGGCAGGCTGTGGCTCAGCGACCTGGGGCAGCACAGACCAGAAGGGGCCAGTGCATGGAAGGCCGTCGGTGCAGGAGATACCCCCCCAAACAGATTCTACAGAAACAGGGTCAGCTACCTCAACATGACTGAGCAGCAGTGCCAGAGGCGGCTCCGACTTTCGCGAGAGGTTGTGACTGACATCTGCGCAATGCTGCAGCAAGACCTGGAGCCCAGAGCACCAGGTCCAAACTCCTTGCCAGTGGCCATCAAAGGCACCACCGCACTCCACTTTTATGCTTCAGGCTCCTTCCAGGGATCAGCAGCAGACATCAGCGGCATCTCCCAGGTGGCCACACACACTTGCATCATGCAGGTGCCCTCTTTGCCCTCGCGCACAATCACATCCATTTCACCAGGGATCACGCAAGTGTGATGGCGCAAGCGCTTGGATTAGCTCAGCTGGCAGACTTTCCAAGGGTGCAGGGCATCATTGACTGCACACATGTGGCCCTTAGGGCACCCCACCACAATCCAGGAGTTTTTGTCAACTGCAAGTGCTTCCACTCCCTTAACGTTCAGCTGGTGTGTGACCACAAGAAGGTGATTTTGCATGTTTGTGCCAGGTACCCTGGCAGCTGCCATGACTCCTTCATACTGCACCAGTCTACTGTGCCTCTGCTATTCAGTCCGCCAAGCGAACATCAAGGATGGCTACTTGGAGACAAGGGGTATCCCCTGAGCTCTTGGCTAATGATGCCGTTGAGGAGACCAGCCAGTGAAGCTGAGGAGCGCTACAACTGCAGCCACATTACCACCAGATGCATTATCGAGCAAACAATCGGATTGCTGAAGATGCGCTTCAGATGCCTCGATAGATCAGGTGGAGCCCTACAGTACTCATCAGCCAGGGTCTCCAAAATCGTCTTGGTATGCTGTGTGCTTCACAACTTGGCACAGCGTCGTGGTTTGCCGATTCCGCAGAACCAAGAGGCTCCTCACAGAGCCACCTTGGATGAGGATGATGCTGAGGAGTAGGAGGAGGAGGAGGAGGGTGGTAATGAGCATCCTGCAGAGGCCCGCCAACCAGCGGCACCAGTGTGCGAGAACATTGCTGGGCGGAATGCAAGGAACGCACTCATCCTGGGCAGATTTGCGTAGCCTGGTACATCAAACACTGCAGCCTCACTGCTTCTTTACTGACCATGGACAGTGGCCCATGCCTACACTTTCCTACCTATTTGACCAGCTTGCTGACATCTGCAAGTTACCCTAAGGCCTCTAAGTGATATCCCCATTCGCCAAATGACAGATGCCATAACTGCAGCAGCTGCCACCAGATTTTTTATGTACAGGAAAATGATGGTATTAAAACTATTTACAAGACTGGATGGTGGAATAGAGAGAAACGGAATGGGTAAGGGTGCATGGATGTGACTGTGAAGTGGGATGTGGAGGAAGAGATTGCTGAAGCTGAGTGCTGTTGGGGAAAGGCAATGGGGATCAGGTTGAGGGTGATGGAAACTTCGTACTTGCTTTCCCTGTGCGGTGAAGGTCATGGAAGCACTTCCTGCACTGCATCCAGGTGAGACGAGTGACTCCCAGAGAGTTTACCTCTGCTGCCACCTCCATCCAGGCAGCCCTGGACTCTTTGGGCAGCCTCTTCCTCCCTGAGTGAGGGTAGAGGACATCCCTGTGGGCCCTTACCCCATCCACCAAGGTCTGCAGTGACGTCTCATTGAATTTGGCTGCAGCTCAACCTCTGCCACTGGCAGCAGCTGGTGCAGGCTCCTCTGCCATTGTGCAAGAGTGGTTGAGAAGCCTGCAAAGGTGGAGAAGCTTGCTGGACACTTTTAAAGCACCACGAATGATGACATCATACTGTGGGGCTTTCTGACTGGAAATGGACAATTAGCAAGGCTGCCCACACGCTGGAACTTAATTGGCCACTTGAGGGAAAATTGCGTCCAGCTGGCTGACCCATATTTTTTCGGGTCGGAACCCCACATTCGGAGAACCCGAACATTTCCTGCACGATCCAGAAAATCGGGCCCAAAATGTTCTATTGGTCTGGAAGAAGACTGAAAGTTCTAATTTAGAACTGTAGGTTTCAGCATCTGCATAAACGTTGAAGCAATAAGAATCCTAAGCATGCAATGAATGGTTCTAGTTACAATGCGCAGGGAATACATCCAGTATTGGAATGAAGTACAGTTGAATGCTGGAAGTACATTACAGATACACCAGTATATGAAAAGCAAAATAGATTGATGACCTGGGTATAAATCCTTTGTGGACTTCTTCTAACACATTTTTCTCCACCTTTTCTCTTTTTAGATGCTGATGGACTTGTGGCATATTTCCAACATTTTCTGTATTTATTTCAGATTTAGGAACAAAGGAACAGGAGTCTCCTCGATCTGTATCTTAACTCCATCTACCTTCCTTGGTTCCATAACCCTCAATACCCTTGGCTAACAAAAATCTATCAAGCTCAGTTTTGAAATTTTCCATTGACCTAGCCTCAACAGCTTTTTTTTTGGTGGGGGGAGGGGGGAGTGAGTTCTCGATTTCCACTCCCCCTTCTGGCAAATACAGCTTTTCTTTGTCATGTTCCACAAATATTTCCATCCAATTGCATTTTAAGCCCCAGGGTAGACTTGCTCCAGGCATGCAACACCACACAGTGGGAGCACAAGGTGAGAATTTGGATGTAGAGGTTGGAAGGTGTTCAGTTCCCTTGTGCCTTACAAGGATTCTTGGACTCTGGATTTACAGAAACAAAATATGCACGACACAAAGGTTTAGGCTCAACCAAAAACTGTTAGGGGGAGAAATTGGGTGAGTAGCGCCACCTGTTAGTGCCTAAAGAGTCAGTCAGTGGCTGTAGCGCCACTGGCTGTGCCTCCCGTGATATTCAGCAGGGGCGCTAATGGTGGCGTTAGCCTGTTGCGCTGCGCCACCACCGATGATGTCATCGGTGTGCGCAGCGCCCCATTAGCGCCCCGTTCGTGATATTTGGTAGCAAACGCCACTGCAGCGCTGTTCGCTACCCGCGCTCGGTTCACGGGGCCTTGCTGTGCCGGCAGTGGCGCAAGTTAAGGTGGAGGTGCGGGGCGGCCGCCTTTTCTGGCGGCCGCCTGCCAGCACCTCCGTCCCCGGCCTCCTGACCCCCCCCCCGCGGCATTGCCGGCTGTTTCCCGAGAGCCCGGCACTTCTCCTCGGTGCCGGGCTCTTTTGCCGGCACTCGCGAACAGGGATCACGCTGTTGCAGGCCCCTCCCCCTTAACAACGGGAGGAAGGCCTGCAGTACCGCAGCGTGCTGTGCCGCAGCGTGTGGCGCTGTGGCACGTTGCGCTGTGAAATTCAGTTTCAGTGCCCTAAGAGGGATGTGGAGCGCCTCGAGCCTCGCCCCATTTCCCTCTAGGTGCGCTGAAACTGAATTTCTGGTGATCAGTATTACTCTCAACGCAGCGCAAAAATCAGCACCCAGGCGAACTTGGCACAAGTTTGGCGCCTCAACCCAATTTCTAGGCCTTAGTTTATTAAATCCAACAAAGCACAAACAAAAACCCCTTAGAGATTTGGCTGAAACTTAAAATCACCCATGCGGCTGGTCGTTACTTATGTTGATTGTAGGCCTGAATCTGGAGGTGACCGGTCCCCTATCCTTCTTCACCTGACTGCAGCAGTATCCACGGGTCGATATCGCTCCTTCTTATAGTTCATCGGTCACTTGGCTCCATAGCTGGACCTCCCCCAAACAGTTTCGGTTGTCAATTTGCTGAACTGCCCAACATTCACATCTCGTCAAACTGTAATTCAATCACTGGAGGTATACAGAGCTGTGAGATCGAAAATAACTCCTTATCTCCTTTCCCACTCTCTGTAACACATATACAACATGATTTTGATGACTGTTGATGGTTATCTGATTGTATGCTCAGGACTAGTGTGTCTTCCATTCATGTCAGGAAGTTGATCATGACCCTATTGTTTCAGTTAAACTCAGAGCATTGTCCAGATGTTAATTTTTCCCACCGAAACCAATTGTGATTCAAGGCCTCACAGTTCAATGTCAATGTCCTTTTCGAGTTAATCATGAGTCAAAGCTTTCATTCTGCAGTCTCCAAGAACTGATCATGATTCAAACTTTAGATGACTGACACCTTTTCTGTGTCTCAAAGTTTAACCGTTTCATGCCCTTCAGTGCTGGGGCCAAACTCTTCCTTGAAACTTACAAGGTTAGCAAGCCCCAGGTGATTTTCTGTTCATTGAATTTAATTTCCACTATGTGCTGCGCAGACCTGTGAGGAGTGGGAGCGGCGGCAGCGGCAGTACAAAAAGCGATCCCCAGGACCAGGTAGGCCTCAGAGCAGCTGAGTGGACCTGTGAGGAGCAGGAGCAGTGGCGGCGGCATTACAAAAAGCGAGCCCATGAACCAGGTAGGCCTCAGAGTGGCTGAGCGGACTTGTGAGGAGCGGGAGCGGCAGCAGTACAAAAAGCGAGCCCCAGTACAAGGTAGGCCTCAGAGTGGCTGAGCGGACTTGTGAGGAGCGAGAGCGGCAGCAGTACAAAAAGCGAGCCCCAGTACAAGGTAGGCCTACCAATCTGAGAGCAAAGTAAAAAGTAATCAAACTGTGACGTCACCAGGAAGTAGGTAAGTGATTGGTTGGTGAGCATTTCTCTCTTTCTCCTTTTTTCCAAACTTAAATTCCGTGGTTTATACTTTCTAGGATCTCTGTGGTGTACCGGGGACTGCTGGTAAACAAGGGCCCGTGAGTATATCATTAAATTGTAGATTGGTGGGATTGATTTGATTTAATTTAATTTGAATTAAATAAAGGGTAAGTCATGTCAGGACAGCCCGGCGCCATAGTATGCTCCTCCTGCACTATGTGGGAAATCAGGGATACTTCTGGTGTCCCTGACGACCATGTGTGCGGGAAGTGTATCCAGCTGCAGCTACTGACAGACCGCATTGTGGCGCTGGATCTGTGAATAGATAAATACTGGAGCATTTGCGATGCTGAGGACGTTGTTGATATCATGTTTGGGGAGGTGGTCACACCGCAGGTAAAGGCTCTACAGGCAGGAAGGGAATGGGTGATCACCAGGCAGAGTAGTAGGCACAGGCAGGTAGTGCATGAGCCCCCTGTGGACATTCCACTCTCAAACAGATATACCACTTTGGATACTGTTGGGGAGGATGGCTTACCAGGGGAAGGCAGCAGCAGCCAACTTCCTGGCACCAGGGGTGGTTCTGCTGCACCAGAATGGAGGAAAAAGAGGGGTAGAGCTATAGTAATAGGGGATTCTATTGTTAGGAGAATAGATAGGCGTTTCTGCGGCCGCAAACGTGACTCCAGGATGGTATATTGCCTCCCTGCTGCAAGGGTCAAGGATGTCTCAGAGCGGCTGCAGAACATTTTGGAAGGGGAGGGTGAACAGCCAGTTGTCATGGTGCATATAGGTACCAACGATATAGGTAAAATATGGGATGAGGCCCTCAAAGCTGAATATAGGGAGTTAGGAGGTAAATTAAAAAATAGGACCTCAAAGGTAGTAATGTCAGGATTGCTACCAGTGCCACGTGCTAGTCAGAGTAGAAATAGAAGGATATTTCAGATGAATACGTGGCTAGAGGAATGGTGCAAGGGGGAGGGATTCAAATTCCTGGGACATTGGAACCAGTTCCAGGGGAGGTGGGACCAGTACAAACCGAATGGTCTGCTCCTGGGCAGGACCGGGACTGATGTCCTAGGGGGAGTGTTTGCTAGTGCTCTGGGGGAGGATTTAAACTAAAATGGCAGGGGGTTGGGAACCTGAGCAGGGAGACAGAGGAAAGGGAAACAAGGATAGAAGCAAAAGACAGGAAGGAGAAAAACAAAGTTGGCAGTCAGAGAAATCAAGGGTTTAAATCAAACACGGCCACAGTAAATAATAATTCTAAAATGTCTAAGAGCGTTAATAAAACAAGCCTGAAGGCTTTGTGTCTTAATGTGAGGAGCATTCACAATAAGTTGGATGAATTAACGGCGCAACTAGAGTTATATGAATATGATATGATTGGGATTACAGAAACATGGCTCCAGGGTGACCAAGGCTGGGAACTCAACATCCAGGGCTATTCAATATTCAGGAAAGATAGGCAAAAAGGAAAAGGAGGTTGGTGTATCATTGCTGCAAAAAGAGGGGATTAACACATTTGTATGGAAGGATATTAGCTCTGATGCTGTGGAATCTGTATGGGTAGAACTGAGAAATACCAAGGGGCAGAAAACGTTAGTGGGAGTGGTATATAGACCTCCAAACAGTAATGCAGAGGTTGGGGATGCCATTAAAAGGGAAATTAGAGAAGCATGCAATAAGGGCACAGCAGTTATCATGGGTGACTTTAATCTACATATAGATTGGTCTAACCAAATTAGTAACAATACTGTGGAGGAGTAATTCCTGGAGTGTATACGGGATGGTTTCCTGAACCAATATGTCGAGGAACCAACTGGAGATCAGGCCATCTTAGACTGGGTATTATGTAATGAGAAAGGATTAATTAGCAATCTTGTTGTGAGAGGCCCCTTGGGTCGAAGCGTTCATAATATGATAGAATTCTTCATTAAGATGGAGAGTGAAGAATTTGACTCCAAGACTAGCGTCCTGAATTTAAATAAAGGAAACTATGATGGTTTGAGGTGCGAGTTGGGTAGGATTGATTGGGGAATGTCACTCAAAGGGTTGATGGTGGATAGGCAATGGCAAACATTCAAAGATCGCATGGATGAACTACAGAATTTGTTCATCACATTTTGGCATAAAAATAAAACAAAAAAGGTGACTCAACCGTGGCTGACAAGGGAAATTAGGGACAGCATAAGATCCAAGGAGAGGACATATAAATTGGCCAGAAAAAGCAGTAAACCTGAGGATTGGAAGCAGTTTAGGATTCAGCAAAGGAGGACAAAGGGATTAATTAAGAGGGGGAAAATAGAGTATGGGAGTAAGCTTGCAGGAAACATAAAAACTGACTGCAAAAGCTTTTCTAGATATGTGAAGAGTAAAATATTGGTGAAGTCAAGCGTAGGTCCCTTGCAGACAGAATCAGGGGAATTTATAATGGGGAACAAAGAGATGGGCGACCAACTAAATACATATTTTGGTTCTGTCTTCTCAAAGGAGGACACAAATAACCTCCCAGAGATGTTGGGGAACATAGGGTCTGATGAAAGGGAGGAACAGAAAGAAATCAGTATTTCTAAGGAAATGGTGTTAGGGAAATTGACGGGATTGAAGGCCGATAAATCCCCTGGGCCTGATAATCTACATCCTAGGGTACTTAAGGAAGTGGCCCTAGAAATAGTAGAAGCATTGCTGGTCATCTTCCAGAACTCGATAGACTCTGGAACAGTACCCATGGATTGGAGGGTAGCTAATGTTACCACACTATTCAAAAAAGGTGGTAGAGAGAAAATGGGGAATTACAGACCGGTAAGCCTGACATCGGTAGTGGGGAAAATGCTAGAGTCTATTATATAGGATGTAATAGCAGAGCACTTGGAAAACAGTGACAGGATCGGACAAAGTCAACATGGATTTCAAAAGGTAAATCGTGCTTGACCAACCTACTGGAATTTTTTGAGGATGTAACTGGTAAAATAAATAAGGGAGAAGCAGTGGATGTGGTGTATTTGGATTTACAGAAGGCTTTTATTAAGGTCCCGCACAAGAGATTAGCGTGTAAAGTTAAGGCACATGGGATTGGGGGCAAAGCATTAACTTGGATAGAGAACTGGTTGGCAGACAGAAAGCAAAGAGTTGGAATAAACGGGTCTTTCTCCGAGTGGCAGGCAATGACTAGTCCAGATCCAGGGGTCACAGTCTAAAGATAAGGGGTAAACCATTTAGGACTGAGATGAGGAGGAATTTTTTCACCCAGAGAGCAGTGAACCTGTGGAATTCTCTACCACAGAAGGCCATTGAGGCCAATTCATTAAATATATTCAAGAAGGAGTTAGATATATTTCTTAAGGCTAAAGGGATCAACGGATATGGGGAGAAAGCAGGTTCAGGGTACTGAATTTGGATGATAAGCCATGATCTCCTTAAATGGTGGAACAGGCTCGAGGGGCCGAATGGCCTACTCCTGCTCCTATCTTCTATGTTTCTATCCTTGCTCTTGTACTCAAATCCTCTTGCAATGAAGGCCAACATACCATTTGCCTTCCCAACTGCTTGCTGCACCTGCATGTTTGCTTTCAGTGACTGGTGTACAAGAACACTCAGGTCCCATTGTATATCAACATTTCCCAATCTATCACCATTTAAATAACACTCTACCTGTCTGTATTTCCTACTGAAGTGGATAACTTCACATTTATCCACCTTATACTGCATCTGCCATGTATTTGCCCACTCACTCAACTTGTTTAAATCGCCTTGAAGCCTCTTTGCATCCTCCTCACCTAGTTTTGTGTTGTCAGCAAACTTGGAAATATTACATTTGGTTCCTGTCATGAATCTTATCATTCATGGAGAAATGACTCATGAAATAACACTGTGCGGCCAGCTGGTGGTGCTGTCCAAGGTGTATAAATACTCGGGCTTGGGTCCAGCTTGTTTAGGACGTTTTTGTAACCAGGAACTAGTGATGTAACTAGAATCTCATGGATATGAAACAGTTGATTAAAGCCTTGATTCATACTCAAACCAAGTGCTCAGTAGTCTTTTTACATCAACTTAATCAACTGACCTGCTCCACGCTCTGAGTGATTTTGGGAACAGACGGCTACTACTCAAATTGTAGAAGGGAACTCAGATGAAGTAATCGATCCATCATGGAGAAACTACTCAGACCCGCCCATCTCGACCTGGACCCGAATTCACTTATAGCTGCTAAGGTATTGAAACACTGGTATCGTACCTTCAGCAACTTCTTGAGGAGTGTGGTGAGAATGTTCCTAATAAGTTACGAATGCAGGCTAATTATGTATCCCTTCATGTGTTTGACTATATCGAAGAATGTGTAGACTATGACGCCGCTATCCAAATACTACAGCAACTATATGTTAAGGCCCCAAATGAAATTTTTGCTCGGCATCTACTGGCCACAACTCAACAACAACCCGGGGAATCACTTGATGAATTACTTCAGAAACTTCACAGGCTCAGCAAGGATTGTAATCTTAAAGCTGTCACAGCTGAGCAGTAGCAGGAGGAGTTAATTCATGATTCCTTTATTAATAGAATTGCATCTCCCTTCATATGTCAGCATCTGTTGGAGAATAAAACCCTCAAGTTACAGGCTGCCTATGACCAGGCATGTTCTCTGGGCAGGCTGGGGGCTGCTGCTATCACTTTTAGTGACTCCTTCGATAGGCCTCGGGTGGAAGACCTCACTGATGATGACTCCAACCTTGCTGATGACAACCCTACCCTAGCAGCCTTCACTGATGACGACCCTGCCCTAGCGGCATCTTGGCAATCTGGAAGGAAGTGTTTCTTCTGTGAGGTGCATTCCACTATAGGAAATTTTGTCCTGCTCGTAATGCAGTCTGCAATCATTGCAGCAAGAATGGTCACTTTTCTAAGGTATGCCAGTCAAGAGCCTCTGTTTGTAAGAAAGGCCACTTTTCTAAGGTATACCGGTCAAGAGCCCCTGTTAGATTTGCAGCTACTAGCTATAAAACTGCTCCACCCCCAAGAACCACTACTAAGGTTACAGCTGTCAAGGGTAAAACTGCCCCTCCTCCCATCACAGCTGTTTTTTCCCAAAGTCTCTCCCATGCAGCCACAAAGGTTTCGGTAAATGGACACATTTTGAGTGCACTAATCGACTCATGCAGCTCTGACAGCTTCATTAGTGAGCGAGCTGTCAGTAAGTTAAAATTGCATATTTACCCCTCGGACAGGGAAATTGCAATGGCTCTGACGACACTGACCACCAACTCTTCCGGCTTTTGCCTTGTCGACCTTATTCTCAATGGCCGCACTTATTTCTCCACCCGTCTTGTGTGGTCAAAAACCTATGCAGTGATGTGCTTCTGGGAAAGGACTTCCAGAAACAACACAAAAGACTCACTTTCGAGTTTGGAGGGTCAAAGCCAGAGCTTAATATTTCCAAAGTACTGTTTTGTGCGCTTTCGGCGGCTTCACTCGACGAGCCCACCTTGTTTGCCAATCTTTCCCCCCAATGTAAGCCCATAGTCACTAAATCACAATGTTTCAGCCAAGATGATCGATCCTTTATCGAGGCAGAAATGTCTCACCTTCTAGCTGATGGTATCATTGAGCCATGTGCATCTTTCCAGCGGGCTCAAGTCGTCGTTGTTAAAAATCCTCTGAAGCAACACAAGAAACGTCTTTGCATCGATTACTCGCAAACTATTAACCAGTATACCAACCTGGGTGCCTACCCACTGCCACGCATCGATGACATGGTCAATAACCTTGCCAACTACAAGGTATTTTTAACATTTGATTTAAAGAGCGCATACTATCAAGTAGTGTTAAATGACTCTGACAAAAAGTATACGGCCTTTGAGACCAATGGTCGGCTTTATCAGTTTTGTCACCTTCCATTTGGGGTCACCAATGAGGTGGCCATCTTTCAATGGGCAATGGATAGCCTAGTCAAACAGGAGAACTTAATGGACACTTTTCCATATCTGGATAATATCACCATTGCTGGTCATGACCAGGAGCATGATGCCAACCTCCAGAAATTTTTTGACGTTCTCCGTCGTCGCAACTTAACCTTAAATGAGTCCAAATCTGTGAAATCAGTACCATCAGTCAACATCCTTGGCTACTGGGTGGGCAACGGTGTCATCAAACCGGATCCGAAGCGAATTTGTCCGCTTCAGTAGCTCCCTCCCCCTACAAATCTCGGCTCTCTTCGTCGGGCACTCGGCATGTTCGCCTATTATGCGAAGTGGATACCCCACTACTCCGACAAGATCCAGCCCCTGCTACATGTGAAGTAATTTCCGTTGGAGGCAATGGCTATTTCAGCTTTCAACCTCCTCAAGCGACAACTGGAAAAAGCCACACTTCGTTCCATCGATGAAAATCTTCCCTTCGTGGTTGAGTGCGATGCATCGGAGGTGGCGATCTCAGCTACCTTGAATCAAGGTGGTCGACCCGTTGCATTTCTGTCCAGAACATTGCAGGTTAGTGAGCTCCATTATCCTCCTGTTGAGAAGGAGGCTACGGCGATCATCGAAGCGGTACGTAAATGGAGTCATTTTCTCGCTCGTCACCATTTCACGCTTATAAACGATCAGCGCTCCGTGGCCTTTATGCTGGATAACCGGAAACGCACTAAGATCAAGAATAACAAAATACAACTCTGGAGGATGGAATTGGCCGCCTTTGGCTACACCATACATTATCAACCCGGCAAAGAGAATGTGGCCCCGGATACCCTCACGCGTGCATTCTGCTCTTTTATGTCAACTTCGACTCTTGCGGATCTTCATACTGACTTATGCCATCCTGGCGTTACCCGTATGTTGCACATTGTGTGATCTAATAATCTCCCATTTTCTCCGGAAGATGTGAAAAGAACTTGCTCCACCTGTAGAATCTGTGCTGAATTAAAAGCACAATTCTTCCGTCCATCGGATGGCTCACTCATACACGCTATGCAGCCTATGCAGCGACTCAGCATTGACTTTAAAGGGCCATTGCCTTCCTCAACGCGAAACACCTACTTACTTACTATGGTGGATGAATATTCCTGCTTTTCTTTTGCTTTCCCTCGTCCAAATATGCTTACTTCCACAGTGATCAAATGCCTCGATCAAGTCTTTTCCCTTTGCGGTTTGGCCAATTTCATCCACTCTGATCGCGGTCCCTCCTTCATGCCAAGTGAACTCAAAAGTTATCTTTCCCAACAGGGAATCATCACAAGTACAATGACACGGTATCATCCCATCGGTAACGGACAGGTTGAGAGATACAACGCTATCATTTGGAATGCTGTTCATCTTGCACTGAGGTCACGCAACATACCAGACCAGAAGTGGGAAACTGTGCTCCCTGACGCCTTGCATTCCATCAGGTCTCTTCTTTCTAAGTCCACCAATGTCACTCCTCATGAGCGATTCTTCAGGTTCCAGCGTCACTCCACTCATGGGATGTCCCTACCATCATGGTTGGCAGCTTCCGGCCCCGTGCTGCTCCGGAGATTCATCCAATCTTCCAAAAATGATCCCCATGTCCAAAAGGTGGAACTAACAGACGTTAATCCCACATACGCGCACGTGCGGTACCCTGATGGCCGGGAGTCCACCGTTTCACTCCGAGATCTGGCTCCCTGTCCAACCGGCCCCATGGACCCAACTGACAGAGGGACCCATAGTAATGATGCCGACACTCTGCGCTCCTTTTAGGATGACGCCCTACCTGGGACATCAAGGGATCTGCCGGCTACTCCACCGGATCAACTCGAGGAGTCAAGCGCTCCCCACAGGATGGCCACCCGAAGCCAGGATGCCGGTCAATCCCCGGCTACCAAGCAAGACGAAGCTAGCTCTGCGACTGAGGGGACCCGCACCCGGAGTCATGATCTCCCCCGTCTCCCTCAGGTCGATCAAGGTGACGCGGGCCCTGTCGATCTACCAGTACGGACCAAGCAACCCAGGGACCAAGGCACAGTCCGAGGAGACGTGCCTTCCAGCCACAAACAAAGATCTAAAAGACTGCGGCTATTCGTGGTCTGCCTAATCCGCTAGAAGGAAGTCGTCTGACATCCAAATCCTTCAGGAGGGAAGAACGTCATGAATCTTATCATTCATGGAGAAATGACTCATGAAATAACACTGTGTGGCCAGCTGATGGTGCCGTCCAAGGTGTATAAATACGCGGGCGTGGGTCCAGCTTGTTCAGGACGTTTTTGTAAACAGGAACTAGTGATGTAACTAGAATCTCATGGATGTGAAACAGTTGATTAACGCCTTGTTCTATAATCAAACCAACTGCTCAGTAGTCTTTTTACATCAGTTCACTCATCCAAATCATTGAAATATATTGTGAACAGCTGAGACACAAGCACTGATCCCTGCAGTACCCCACTAGTCACTGCCTGCCACCCCGAAAAAGACCCATTTATTCCTACTCTCTGTTTCCTGTCTGTTAACCAATTTTTAATCCATGCCAGTATATTACCCCCAATCCCATGTGCTTTAATTTTGCACACTAACCTCTTATGTGGGACTTTATCAAAGGCCTTCTGAAAATCCAAATACCCCACATCCACTGGTTCTCCCTTATCTATTCTACAAGTTAAATCCTCAAAAAATTCCAGTAGGCTTGTCAAACACAATTTCCCTTTCATAAATCCATGTTGACTTTGTCTAATCCTGTTGAAATTTTCTAAGTGTCCTGTTATCACATCCTTTATAATAGACTCTAGCATTTTCCCTACTACTGATGTTAGGCAAACTGGTCTGTAGTTCCCTGTTTTCTCTCTCCCTCCTTTTTAAATCGTGGGGTTATATTTGCCACCCTCCAATCTGCAGGAAATCTTCCATAATCTATAGAATTTTGGAAGATGACAGCCAATGCATCCACTTTTTCCATGGCTAACTCTTTTAGTACTCTGGGATGCGGATTATCAGGCCCTGGGGATTTATCGGCTTTCAGTCCCATTAATTTCTCTAGCACTTTTTTTTACTAATACTTATTTCCTTTAAATCCTCATTCTCACTACTCCTGGTTCCCTAGCATTTCTGTGAAGTTATTTGTGTCCTCTTCCATGAAGACAGAACCAAAGTATTTGTTTAATTTCTCAGCCATTTCCTTGTTCCCCATTATAAATTCTTCCATTTCTGATTGTAAGGGACCTACATTTGTCTTCACTAATCTTTTTCTTTTTACATACTTGTAAAAGCTTTTACAGTCCGCTTTTATGTTCCTTGCAAGTTTACTCTCATATTCTATTTTCCCCTCTTAATCAATCTCTTGATCATTTTTTGCTGAATTCTAAACTGCTCTCAATCCTCAGGCTTGCTACTTTTTCTGGCAACTTTATATGACTCCTCTTTGGATCTAATACTATCCTTAATTTCTTTTGTTGGTCATGGTTGGGCCACTTTTCCTTTCGTGTCTTTGACACGGTTGACCTCACCATTTTCTTACTGCTCCATCCAGCTGGGTGGGACTGCCCTCACTTGGTTCCATTCCTATCTATCCAGTTGTAGACAGAGAATTACCTGCAATGGCTTCTCATCCCGCTCCCACACCGTTACCACTGAATGCATAGATCAATTGTGGAACCTGCAACTTTCAATCTAATCACCTCCTTCGTTGATTCCTCTCCATCCACATGTGTGAATGTTCAGGAAAGAATTGCTCCATCCACAAACCATGCAAAACCACTATTCGGACAGGGGATCACTATTTTTACAATTGAAACTTGAAATTTTCTTGCCATGACCCATGCTAGGGTGTAGGGCAGGAACAGCACCTCATCTATTGATTAGGCACTTTACAGCCTTCCGGCTTTAATATTACGTTCAACAACTTGAGATCATAACCACGGCTCCTACTTTCTCAGACAGCAGGTGCTAGTAATGGCTGTGCTATAACCATTTACACCTCCTCTGTACCCATCTTTTGTTTCTTTACTTGTCCCATTATCACCCCTTTTGGCCTTGCACCATCATCCCTTTTGTCATGTAATCTCTCCTGCCTTCCCCCCTATCACAGACCCTCCCCTTTGTTCTTTCCTCCCCTCCCCCCTTTTCCTATCACTGAACTTCCTTAAAAACTTCATACATCATCTCTGCTATAAACTCTTATTTCCTATCACTTTTACCATCAGCATTACAAAAGGAAGTTGGCCTGAGCCCTCAATGTGATTTTGCCATTTCCCATAACACATAAACAATCAATTGTTTGACATAATTTATCTTTAACACATGACAAAAGGATAATAGACCAGCAAGAGTCAGAAAAAAAAGAAACATCACCCAAGTGAGTCCCCTTGTGGCTATAGGTGCTTAATCTTTCTCTTACACATGCTTCTACGTGGTGCTTCCCCTGTGGCTTCAGCAGATGTAGAGGCACCTTGCTGACTAGAATGCAATGCCTGCTTAGATGCCTTTGGCAGGCATCCTCTGGGTTTGGGAGCCTGTGAGGGTTCTTCAACAGCCTGCGCTTACTTTGGCTGTGCAGCATCTGAAATGGCCATCTCAGTTGTCTCTGCAGTGGAATGGTCGTGTGAGCACTTTGAGAGGAGCCCACACTTCCTTGTAGCCTGCCACCAACATCCCTCTCATGGGTCAGCCACACCTCAGTGCTGGCAAGTGGCAGGAGAGCACCTTGCTGCACATAAGGGGGACCATGAGGACTCATATCTACATGGGCAGTCCTCCTCAAAAGGATGCCCATAAAGCTCTGGTCTCTCTGCTATATAGCTGCCCATTGCTCCTCCAGAGATGTCATTCTATTCTGAACAGTCACCATGTTTTCCTGATTCTGGCAACTTATTTCCTCCATGGCCTTAGTCATCCTTTCCACTGAGGTAGCCATCCTTTCCACGGAGGTTGTCATCCTATCCATGGTGGTGCATTCATGCGCCATTGCCTCCACCATGGCAGTGCTGATGAAAGAGATGGATTCCTCCATTCTCTCTACATTATACTAACCCTGGAGGCAAATCCTTCCAGAGACACCTGCATTTGTTCCTGTATTTCACGAACCAATCTTTTTCTGGATGGTCCCAGAGGCACAGCGTCTGCATGCAGCTCAGCAGAGCTAGGAGAGTCCTGCAACCTCCGATGAGGGCTTTCCACTGCTGTCACTGCCTCCACCATCTGCTGATCCTCACTTGTGCACTGTGATAGACAATGTGGCAACACTAATCTAACTCGCGATGGCCCCAGCGAGGTGTGCGTTGCTGCGCTGGTGCTGGGTGTGCTGAGTCCTGGTGATGCTGGTCCCGCAGAGGCTTCAGGTTCCTCTAAGAAGATGCCTGGGCCTTCGTCCTGGATTGTGGGGAGGGGGGCGCACGATGGTCCTGTGTGTCATCTACAGTATATATTTTTAAATTTGTTTATGGGATGTGGGTGTCACTGGCAAAGCCAGCATTTAATGCCCATCCCTAATTGCCCTCGAGAAGGTAGTAGTGAGCCACCTTCTTGAACTGCTGCAGTCCGCATGGTGAAGGTAATCCCACAGTGCTGTTAGTGAGGGTGTTCCAGGATTTTGACCCAGCGACGATGAAAAATCGGCGATATACTTCCAAGTCAGGATGGTGTGTGACTTGGAGGGGAACTTGGAGGTGGTGGTGTTCCCAAGCGCCTGCTGCCCTTGTCCTTCTAAGTGGAAGAGGTCGCATATATAGTACTTTCATAGTGCTGCCCTGTTCCGCAGCATTGGTTGGAGTTTAACCTAATACTAATATTAAAATTTAATTTCTAAAGCTACAGCTTGTACTTAACAGAGATCAAAGAAGTGGCAATATGCTTAAGCACCAAATTCAATTTTTAATTATAAAAGCTATCATCTCACTCACCTCATTTCAGATCAGCTGGAGCTTCAAACAGTTCTGTTGGTTTCAATGAGCCACCAATTTAAGTTTCATGAATCATCTTTTGGCATTGTCCTGCTTGGCAATCTTCTCTTCTTTCTCTATCGTCTCAAAATCTTCTTCACTATAAATCCTTTTAAAAACATTGTTACTTAAACCTTCTCTAATAATCTCTCAAATGCCTTCCCCGACTTGCAAGAATGAATTTGGACTTTTAATACGTAAGCTATTGCAATGATTTTATATTAAACATCTGGACCAATCATAGCTAATAAATCCATTGTTGTCAATCATCTTACGTTGAATGTACAGCACGGAAACAGGCCCAAAGGGGCCGTGCCGGTGTTTATACTCCATACAAACCTCCTCCCATCCCTCTTCATCTCACGCTATTCCTTTCTCCCTTTGTGTTTTTCTGGTTCCCCTTAAATGCATTTATGCTATTTACCTGAAGGAAAAAAAATGACATGGCTACAGGGAAAGGGCGAGGGAATGGGACTGGCTGAAGTGCTTTTGCAGAGAGCTGGCACGGGCTCGGCAGGCCTCCTTCTGTGCTGTAACCTATAGGGCAGTAATAGTAGGGGATTTCAAGTACCCCAATATTAACTGGGATAAAATTAGTGCGAAGAGTATAGAAGGTGTGGAATTCCTAAAATGGATCCAGGGGAACTTTATTAGCCAGTATGTAGCAAGCCCAACAAGGGAGGGGGCGGTTCTGGACTTAGTTTTAGGGAATGAAGCTGGGCAGATAGAAGGCGTATCAGTGGGGGAGCATTTTGATGCTAGTGACCATAATTCTGTTAGATTTAAGGTAGTTATGCAAAAGGACAAGGATAGACCAGGAATAAAATTTAAATTGGGGAAAAGCAAATGTTGCTAAGCTCAGAGGGGATTTAGCCATAGTGGACTGGAAACAGCTACTTGAAGGTAAATCAGTGTCAGAGAAGTGGGAGGCATTCAAGGACGAGATCCAAAGGGTTCAGACCAAACACGTGCCCTTAAAGAAAAAAGGTGAGTCTAACAAATCTAGAGCCCCCTGGATGTCTAGAGACATGCAGGGTAGGATAAAGTAAAAAAGGGAGGCGTATGACAGATACCGAGGGCCAAATACCCCAGAATCTTTAGAGGAGTACAGAAAGTGCAGGGGTGCAATTAAAAATGATATTAGGAAAGCAAAGAGAGAGCATGAAAAATTCTTGGCAAATAAAATCAAGGAAAACCCAAAGATGTTTTATAAATATATTAAGAGTAAGAGGGTAACTAAAGAAAGGGTCGGGCCTATTAGAGATCATGAGGGTAATCTGTGTTTGGAGGCGGGAGATGTCGGTAGGGTTCTTAATGAATTCTCTGCGTCTGTTTTCACAAAGGAGAGGGGCAAAGCAGACATTGCTGTCAGGGAGGAGGAGTGTGAAATATTAGATGAAATAAACTGACCATGTGAACATCAGTGCACTCTTCAGACTGTTCTCGGGTTTGTGCAGGTGAAGGTCTTTCACTGACTGTTAGTCGATGGCAGGGATAACTGAGTCCAGCGGCAGCCAAATAACAGAGTCAACAGAGTGAGAGAGGAAGTATTAAGGGGTTTAGCAATGTTAAAAGTGGATAAATCCCCAGGCCCGGAGGAAATGTATCCCAGGCTGTTAAGCGAAGCAAAAGAGGAAATAGCATAGGCCCTGACCATCATTTTTCAATCCTCTCTGGCTTCAGGTGTGGTGCTGAAGGACTGGAAAACTGCTAATGTGGTACCCTTGTTTAAAAGGGAGAAAAGGATAGACCGTGTAATTACAGGCCAGTCAGCCAACCATCGGTGGTGGGAAAATTATTGGAAAGAATTCTGAAGGACAGGATAAATCTTCATTTAGAAAGACACGGATTAATCAAGGATAGTCAGCACAGATTTGTTATGGGAAGGCCGTGTCTGACAAACTTGATTGAATTTTTTGAGGAGGTAACAAGGAGGGCAGATGAGGGTAGTGCGTTTGATGTAGAGTATATGGACTTTAGCAAGGCTTTTGATAAGGTTCCACATGGCAGACTGGTCACAAAGTTAAAAGCCCATGGGATCCAGGGCAAAGTGTCAAGTTGGATTCAAAACTGGCTCGGAGACAGGAAGCAGAGGGTAATGGTTGATGGGTGTTTTGTGACTGTAACGCTGTTTCCAGTGGGGTTCCGCAGGGCTCAGTACTAGGTCCCTTGCTTTTTGTGGTATATATCAATGATCTAGACTTGAATATAGGGGGTATGATTAAGAAGTTTGCAGATGATACTAAAATTGGCTGTGTGGTTGATACTGAAGAAGGAAGCTGTAGACTGCAGGAAGAAATCAATAAATTGGTCAGGTGGGCAGAACAGTGTCAAATGGACTTCAATCTGGAGAAGTGTGAGGTAATGCATTTGGGGAGGGCTAACAAGGAAAGGGAATACACATTGGGCCAGAAATCTGGGTCCCCACGGGTGAGTACGCGTTGGGTACTCATGTGTAAGTCCAACAAAGTTGCCGGTTTCATGCATGCACTGCGCATGCGCTGGAAACCGGAATTTCCGTTCCCTTGAAGGAAGGGGTTCACAGGTCAAATGAGTGCGCTGGAGAGGCAGCGTGTATGCCTGGAACTTCAGTTTTTTTACAGGTTTCTCCGGGAGGGTAAGTCTCTAGCAGCTGCGCGTTTAAAAACCAGTTGCAAGACCTGCTTTTAACAAGGTAAGTGGTGAATTAAGTACAATTAAAACATTTTTTCCACTGGTTTGTTATTTTTAAATACTTTAAGGAAAGGTAAGTTTATTATTTAGCTCTGTTAAAAACTGTAATTAATTTTTTCAAAAATTTAAATTATTGCTTAAAATAGTTATTTTATGTAATTTATAGTTATTTTAAAAATGTGATTTTTAAAAAATGTATTTGAAGTTTTAGTTATGTTTTGGGGCCGATAAATGCAGGACTTCCTGTCAAATCTAGGAATAGCGATTCCCTGCTATGATTGGCTCACCATGGCCCACATGATCCCAGGGGAGATTCGAACTAACTGTGCCCCTGGGATACGCAAGCACTGTGCGCCGGCAGCTGGAGGAGGCCCAGGATCGGAATCCCACGCGAGCCCACAGTGTAGGGGGGCATCTCCTCCCTGGTTTATGGTAATTTGCCTGATCAGCAGCCTTTGCCTGCACTGTGACCAATTTCCAAACAGCGGGTTTGAATCGCTAAACCCCACCTTCCAGTTCTGACTGGAGGAACTTATAATTAATGATATATTAAAATGGACAAAATGGTCTGGATGCGAAAAAATCGAACTTTATTAACTAAAGAAAACTACACCACACGATCAAAGTAAAATTGCTTAACAGGGGAAGGCAGACGGCAAAAACGAGGGATAAATAGCTACACTGTAAGTCTTACCATCTTAGCAATTTCCCTTAAATTACCACCCCTGTTATTACTTACTAGATTGCCTTGCTGAGGAGTCAGAAACCTGCTCACCTGTGGTCCAAAGAGAGGGAAGAACTCACCTGCGGTCCAAGGAGAAAGAAAGAGAGAGAGAGCTTCTGAGAAGCTATCTTAATATCCTGTGAGCTCCTGCTGTTTTGGCGCTGAAAAGGTCTGTGTGTAAATTTGCGCCGAAAAGTTTGAATACACAAGAGAAAGGCCCTGATTGGCTGATTCAAACAGGCTATTTCCCAGTGGCCAAACTGCTTCCTTTGTCTATAATGGGTTTCGAATAAAGCTTGGGGTGGTTTGAATGTGTCTTCATTCTGGGGCCAAAATGATCCCGCCCACATCCAGAGTTCATTTGGCTAAAACAAAAGGGACCCAACTGCCCTATTGTCTGAGTAATGGGTGATTCCAACCCATTCAATCCTTTTCTTAGTAAATCTCTTCTGTAGTTTAGGTGTGTCTCAATTGTGTGCTGGGCTTTGCATGGAGTTGGATTACTATGTAAACAGAAGCCCCTTTGTCCTGCGGTCACTGAAACTGCAGTCTCAAGTGGATAATCCCTTATGTCAACATCCTGAACAAACATTGCCTCTGTAGGGAAGTGAAACTCCCTTTTTTTGATTGGCAGAATCTGACTACCACTGCTTGATCCTTCCACTTTTCACAGACATCCACGAGTTGCTTCTCCAAGCCACAGTCTCCCTGCCATGCTTTTCTGATGACCATTTTTTAAACCCCTTTGCAATTTACCAAACTCAAGGGAACAATTTTATTAATAAAAATGTACTGTCTTAAAGTGTGTGAATTTTTCCACGAAGTTCCTCGATTCCGGTGTTGTCCATGTGCTGCCCTGCCAATGAGCTTTTCAATGCAGCCTTTTTCAGTTCTGGGTATGTTTTAAAACATTGTCCAACCCAGAGACAATTTAAATTCCACGAGTCTTCATCCATGATGTAGATTAATATCTCCAGTATCTTCGGGGCTGAGGGATTTTATGAACACCTACATTCCGCCCTTTGGATACTTCTAACTTGCTTGTAGTATCCATTTGAAGAAAGTGAGCAAAACTTTCTGACCCCCGGCAAACAACCATCCCCTGTATTTACCTATAGCTACCTGTCACTGATCCCCCGACCCGTCTATTCCCCTTAAATCCGAGAAAAACTGTGGTACGGTAGGCATCTACAGATACATCAACTCCAAAATGTTACAACAAGGGGACTCATACCCCTCCACCATTTGTTACATTATAACATATTACAAAATGTTGCAATCTTGGTTATACAATGTAATCAAAATGATCCCAAGAACAGAGAGGGTCCTACACCTCTGCACAGCTTGGAACTGTAAAACAAAATACAAAAATCTCCATTAAACATATGAAACAAAATGCTGAAATAAACCCCGACCATCACATGCCAATGATGGGTCGTGAAATTCGAGTGGGTATTGCTCCTCCCACCTGGGCAGTAAATGTTCTTTCCACCTCCCCCCCCCCCCACTTTAATGGTCTTAAACTTTTAAAACATGCAGAATGGATTTTTTAGAACAGTCTGCTCTGCCAGCCCCGAGCCATTCCCTTGTCTCTTTGTGGAGGCGGGGTACCCCTCACATTATACAGACCGAGACCAGGGAGTATGGGATCGCAACTCCCAGTCCATCCCCCTCCCTTCTTCCCGCGACTGGCTGGAGAAAATGATGGGTGCCTGTGTGGCAGCTCTTACTGGCCCCACACTCAAACTTGAATCCCAGACCCGGCCACCCATTCATCCTCCCCAGCCACACTTACACTCTAACTTTGCCCGTGGGCCCCCGGGTGAGTTCCTCCCTTCCCCGAACGCACCGACGTGACTCTTGGGTCTCCCCCCTCCCCTTTACAATCTTTCCCAGGCCATCACCACCCACTCCCAGGGAACACGTCCCTATCTGCCAAGGCGCCCGTGCTTCCCCACCATGACTCCTCAATAGCGAGGTCTCCCACAGGTGAACTTCGGTCAGGATAGTGCTGGGTTGGGAGCCGTGCCCCACCCAGCTGGGGCCATCTCTTCCGCATAGGATGAGTAGGCAAGTTCCTCCGGACCCTGTCCGGTTTCTCCCGAAGGTCACTGCGGAGCCTCCTCCTGGATTTGTCCAGTGGCGAGGTGATCCCCAACATTCTGTGTCTTCATTCGATGCCCAGCTTGGGCTGTGCGAACAGGGCTGCTCCTTGGTCCACTCTCCTGCAAAAAGAACTTAAACGGACATGCAGCCAGGTCTGTCACTGACCTGCTGCCTTAGGTGGAGGCATGGTCGGGTCACTCGACCTCGGACCAAAATACAAGCATTTGGCACAATTATAAACTTAAACTTTAAACTTAAAGTTACACTCTAAACTTAAAATTTAAACACCTTAACAACAAGCTATAAACATTGGTTTCTTAACACAAAGCTATAATCCAAATGCCGCCCGTCTCCGGAAGGCCAGGCTAATCGCTGGTGTCAGTGTCGCAGATTACTGCTGCCTGCAGCGAAGCTGGACTGCCTCCTGCTTCTGGTCCCTGGCAGCTTATGGCTGCTAGTTGGGGACCTCTGTGGCCTGTTTCCTCCCGGGCTCGGGAGATTGCTCTTTGTGGCAGGTACCCTGGTGACCACCTTTTCTTGGGCATGCGCACCCGCTGAAACCTTCTGAGGGGAGTCTGGGGGAAACTTTGGCTGATGGACCCTGAGCCTGGGTCAAAGCCCTAGCTAGCTGGGAACCTTCTCCCCCTGGTGCAAACAGCCCGGACTGTATAATGTACCTGGCAGCCTGCCGGTACTCTGGGTTTGTCTCCTTTTCCCTACCCACTCCTGTACTGGGGGCAGGTATTCCCTCACCACCCGCTGCTGATGGCTGAAAATCTTCCTCTCCAGGTCCAAAACCTGGTACCGGCTCCCCTGCAAGAGGGATTGCTATCCCTTCCTCCCCAGAGTCCCACACCATAGGGGAACCACTCTAGAAGCGGGCTGGGAAGCTTGTCCCTTTAAACAGGTGACTGCGCCTGCATGAACCTCCTCCCGGGAGTCCCCCGGCAGACGCTGTGAAACCTCTGTATTCAAACAGGTGACTGCGCCTGTGTGAGAAAACTGAAAAAGAGCTGCTGTGGTCCCGCCGGCAACTGTGCCTGCATGAACAATCTCTTCACAGGGCTGGGGAACCGCTACACTATCACAGGCAACCGCGCCTGTGCGTTCGATTTCACTGAAAAGGGTAGCAAGAACCGCTGGGTCTTCCAAGTAGGCTACTGTGCCTGCGCGTATAGTCTGAGAAGCAGGGACCTTTAAACGGCCAACTGCGCCTGCGCATGTGGCCTCACAGTGAACAGGAGCCACTGGGGGTTCCAAGTCCGCGACTGCGCCTGCATGAACCCGGTGTCGGGAAACCTCTCCTCTCAGGCGCGCGACTGCGCCTGCGCGGGAAAACTGAAGAAGAGCCGCTTGGGTCACGGGCTGGGGAACTGCGCCTGTGCAAACCTGGTGTTGGGAAACTTCTCCCCTCAGGCGCGCGACTGTGCCTGCGCGAACCTGTTGTTCAGAAGACTGGGGGATTCCTGTCTCCAGACCAGCGACTGCGCATGCGCGGGCTGTCTTTTCTGTGAATGAACTGGCAGCAGCCTATGGATTTCTACTCTCAGGCTGCGGTTTCTCTGTTTCTGAGCCAAATAACTGGTTCAAATTTAAACTTTGACCAAAACTTAGGCCCCACTGGGGTGGGGAAGTGTCCCAATTGGTGGGCTGGACAACTTTTCCCTTGGATCAAGCGACAATGCCTGTCTTTACAGCCTTTGAACTTGAACTTGTATGGTCAGATTTATACAATTTTCCTGATTTTCCCTGTGTCCCATCCCTGCCTGTAATCGCTGCCACTGGCCCGGACTCATATGGGTCCCAGAAAGTGCCTGTACTTGCACCCTCCTTGGCCAGCATATCGGCTTGCTGGTTGCCCTGGCTGCGGGTTTCTGTGGAGGAATGGGCCTTCACCTTATGGATAAAAACTGCACCTTCCTCCCCAACAGCTGCCAGGATTTTCTCCAGCAGTGGCTTTACTGTCAAGGGCTTCCCGTCGGCGGAGGTATACCCACGACGGGACCAGATGGCCAGGTACTCCGTACACAAGTTGCAAGTGAACATGCTCAGAGCAAATCGTATACGGGGCAAGGAAGATGTCGGGGTGGGTAACCACGTACATCACCATGGACAGTTCCGCCTGCTGGGCACTCATGGTGTCCAGGAGCTTGATTGCCAAGGCAATGTATGCAGTTGGGTCAAAGATCACGCAACCCATGAGTCGTACCCCAGCGGATACCATGCTGGAACCGTCGACATAGATCTCACGGCATGTTCACTTCCCATACCCCATCTATGGAACACCGATGGGCTGTTCCAGGATATAACATATTGGTGACAAGCTTTGGCTTGCAAAGGCCCTTTACCTTCAGATCCATCTGTGAGAGAAAGGTCCAGCGTGCAATGCAAATGCTGCTGACTGTCCCATCTTTAATACTCCCATCCAAAAGCACCTGAGTGGGTGTGTGGTGTGTGAGAAGGGTGACGGGAGAGGTGCCTGTGAAAATTAAAGTTCTTTTCACAGCCCAATGTGTGGCCAAAAGATGCCGTTCACAGTTGGAGTAGCTCCTCTCCACATCCGTGAGGACTCTGGAGGAATAGACCATGGGTCTCAGCCTACTGTGCCGCTCTTGGAGCAGCACAGCACTCAGAGTGTCCCTGCTGGCTGCTACCTCCAAGAAGAACAACTTTTTCCCATCTATTGCTCCTAGGGCTGGTGCGGTCTGCAGGTCTCCCTTTAACTTAACAAATGCCACCTGGCATCCCTCATCCCAGGACCACTCCACTCCCTTGTGTAGGAGACGGAGCAGAGGGGCCGCTGTGGCTGCATATTCCTCTATAAAATCCCTGCAGTACCCCGTCAATCCCAGGAACGACCTCACCCCTCTCACTGAATTGGGAATTGGTAACTCCTGGACCGCTTCCCTCCTTGCCTTATCTATGGCCCTCTCTCCTGTGCGGATGGTCAGACCCAGGAATTTAACTTCTTGCTGACCGATCTGCGCCTTCTTGGGGTTGATTTAAACCCCTTTCTCTGCAGCAGCTCCAGCAGCTCAGCCAGCAGTGGGCCACGCTCTCCGACCGAGTCGGTAAATAAGAGCAGGTCATCCACATACTGCAGTAATTGAGTGGGCTGACTGAACTCTTTTAAACTATCCTCCATGCATTGGTGGAAGATGCTAGGGCTGTTGTGGAAACCTTGGGGTAGACAGGTCCAGGTATACTGCTGTCCCTTAAAGGTGAAGGCAAACTTATATTGGTCCTCCTGTTTTAAAGGGATGGACCAGAACCAATTTGAAATGTCCAGCACCGCGAATGTGCTCGCGGATGCTGGAATACTGCTAATAAGATTAGCCACTGCTTCTACTGTTGGGGGCACACGCGGGGATATTGCTGTTAAGCACCCGATAGTACACCATGGCTCTCCATGAATTGTCTGGTTTCCTAACCGGCCAAAGTGGAGAATTAACATGAGTGGCTATGGGCCTCAACACTCCCTGTTTAACTAAGGAGGTGATGGCTGCCTCCATGTCTGGTTCTGCCTCCTTGCGGAACTTGTACTGCTTCTGTGGTCGGGCCATGGGGTCCCCATCTATTTTAACCTCAAACCCTGTGTTCCTCCCGCAGTCGTGTTTATGGGTGGCAAACGCTGTGAGGTTTGCCTGCATGACTGCCTGCAGTGCCTCCGGGACCCCATTTACCATGAGCCCGAGGTCGTAACCTTCTTTGGGCTTCACAGTACACAAGGTCCCCTTACCCTCCTTGCCCAGGATGACCACTACACCTTCTTCCCTGTCTGTGCTAGCCCCCCAAAGGCAATGGTTGCAGAGATCCACGAGGATCCCATGGCTCACCATGAAGTCAGCTCCTAGGATCCCCTTTCCTCCCTCCACCTCACACCTTGCCAGGATGCATGTCCACTTAGTTTGGAGCATGCCCAGATGGACTGAGAGGGGTCTGGAGTATACCCCCGCCTGCTCCTGACCGGTGAATCCCAATAGTAGTATGGAACCCCGTCAGACTGAGGTGAGGTGGTGGGATTATCCGTATGGATCATGGTGCCTGATGCCCCCATATCCAATAGATAAGTCCCTGTAACCTTCTCTACATCCATCTGTACGAGCGGTCTCTTCCATTCATCGTACTGGAGATTACACAGACGGACAGGCTGCGCGGGCTCCAGTCATAGTGGGGAGGCAGAGGTGGGAGAGGGGGCTGCAGCACCACTGATGGCTGCTATGTTTCCCTGATTGGCCCTGAGGAAATAATTTATCGCCTCCAAGATGGGCTCGACTGTATCGGGAGGAGTTTCTGTCTCTGCCTTCAGAGCTGGGGCTGCGGGGGCCCTGGCTTTATCATTCACGGGCGGACCGTACCTCTGTTGTCGGAGGGGGTACACTGGTCCTGGTCCCCGCCTGCCTAGTGGGACCTGCTGGCGTTCTCCTACCATCCCTTCTGCCTGCCAGAGCTCATCAAAACTCGGAGCTGTGGGCTGCTGTCTTGGAATCTCTAATTCCCTAGCCAGCTTTACCCTGGGTGTTGCCTGTGGGGCTGTTTTGCTTAGGTTGCCAGTAAAATCCGTCTGACCTGCCTTCTTGGCTGATCAGACAAATCATCCCCTTTGCTCTTTTTAAAGCCATGTTAAGGCTTTCTATCTCTGCCCTACAGGGGCCATGATCTGCTTCCTCAAACCTTTGGTCGCAGGCCAGCTTATAAGCTGCCTTTACCTCCTTAACCATTTCCTCCTGCTCTGTTACTTCTGAGGAGAGGCGGGCATTCTCTTCCCGCAGCCTCATCTCGTTGCTCCTTGCTTCTGTAAACTGGCACTTTAGGAACTCTATCTTGTGCCTCGCATGGCTTTTGCCCTCGCTAGCTTCTTGGGTGAGGTGTGAGTTTTCCTCCTGTAGCCTCATCTGACTATCCCTAGCCTCTGTGACTTCCTGCACAAGGCGCTCTATCTCTGCCTGGCATTTTGTGACCTCTAGTGTGAGGCGTGCATTTTCTTCCCGCACCCTCATCCCACTATCTCTGGCCTCATTCACCTCTCTTATGAGGCGTTCTACCTCCGCCTGGCATTTTTCCAACTCTGACTCTCGAGTCTTCGCCTCTTTAACCTGGCCACCTATACTATAATAGGTCAGCTTACACACTGCCGCTACCTTCTGCAGGACTGCCCACAGACTGAGAGCAAGAAAGGAAAAAGCTGATGCTTTCTCCAGATCCAGACCACTTATCATATCAAAAACTTCCTCCAGTCCTGCCGCAGTCGCCAATTTGTAGGGGGGCATCTTTTACCTGGTTTGCGGTAATTTACCTGTTCAGCAGCCTTTGCCTGCACTGTGACCAATTTCCAAACAGCGGTTTTGAATTGCTAAACCCCACCTTCCAGTTCTGATTGGAGGAACATATAAATAATGATATATTAAAACGGACAAAATGGTCTGGATGTGAGAAAATCTAGCTTTATTAACTAAAGAAAACTACACCACACCATCAAAGTAAAATTGCTTAACAGGGGATGGCAGATGGCAAAAAGGAGGGATAAATGGTTACAATGTAAGTCTTACAATCTTAGCAATTTCCCTTAAATTACCACCCCTGTTACTCCTTACTAGATTGCCTTGCTGAGGAGTCAGAAACCTGCTCACCTGTGGTCCAAAGAGAGAGAAGAGCTCACCTGTGGTCCAAGGAGAAAGAAAGAGAGAGAGAGCTTCTGAGAAGCTATCTTTATATCCTGTGAGCTCCTGCTGTTTTGGCGCTGAAAAGGTCTGTGTGTAAATTCGCGCCGAAAAGTTTGAATACACAAGAGAAAGGCCCTGATTGGCTGATTCAAACAGGCTATTTTCCAGTGGCCAAACTGCTTCCTTTGCCTGGAATGGGTTTTGAATAAAGCTTGGGGTGGTTTGAATGTGGCTTCATTCTGGGGCCGATATGTTCCCGCCCACATCCGGAGGTCATTTGGCTAAAACAAAAGGGACCCAACTGCCCTATTGCCTGAGTAGTGGGTGATTCAAACCCATTCATTCCTTTTCTTAGTAAATCTCTTCCGTAGTTTATGTGTGTCTCAAGTGTGTGCTAGGCTTTGAATGGAGTTGGATTACTATGTAAACAGAAGTCCCTTTGTCCTGTGGTCATCGAAACTGCAGTCTCAAGTGGATAATCCCTTATGTCAACATTCTGAACAAACATTGCCTCTGTAGGGAAGGGAAACTCCCTTTTTTTGATTGGCAGAATCTGACTGCCACTGCTTGATCCTCCCATTTTTCACAGACATCTACGAGCTGCTTCTCCAAGCCACATTCTCCCTGCCATGCTTTTCTGATGGCCATTTTTTAAACCCCTTTGCAATTTACCAAACTCAAGGGAACAATTTTATTAATAAAAATGTACTGTCTTAAAGTGTGCGAATTTTTCCACGAAGTTCCTCGATTCCGCTTTGTCCACGTGTTGCCCTGCCAACGAGCTTTTCAATGCAGCCTTTTTCAGTTCTGGATATGTTTTAAAACATTGTCCAACCCAGAGACAATTTAAATTCCACAAGTCTTCGTCCATGATGTAGATTAATATCTCCAGTATCTTCGGGGCTGAGGGATTTTGCGAACCCCTACAACAGCACAATGGCAGGGGCGCTAGGTAAGTGCAGGTCAGGGGCTTGCACCCGCAGGAAGCCTCCGACCTGAATTTCTGGCTCATTTAATGGTAGGACACTGAGTAGTGTAGAGGAACAAAGGGACCTTGGAGTGCATGGCCACAGATCCCTGAAGGTAGCAGGCCAAGTAGATATGGTGGTTAAGAAGGCATACGGAATGCTTGCCTTTATTTGCTGTGGCATAGAATACAAGAGCAGGGGGGTTATGCTTCAACTGTATAAAACACTAGTTAGGCCTCAGCTAGAGTACTTTGTGTGCAGTTCTGGTCACCACATTACAGGAAAGATGTGATTGCACTAGAGAGGGTACAGTGGAGATTTACAAGGATGTTGCTGGGAGTAGAGAATCTTAGCTATGAGGAAAGACTGGATAGGCTGGGACTGTTTTCCTTGGAACAGAGGAGGCTGATGGGAGTCCTTATTGAGGTGTATAAAATTATGAAGGGCATAGATAAAGTGGATAGTAAGGATCTATTTCCCTTAGCAGAGGGATCAAGAACCAGGGGGCACAGATTTAAAGTGACTGGTGGAAGGTTTAGAGGGAATTTGAGGGGAAATTTCTTCACCCAGAGGGTTGTGGGGGACTGGAACTCACTGCCTGAAAGGGTGGTAGAGGCAGGAACCCGAATCACATTTAAAAATACTTGGATGTGCACTTGGGATGCTCTAACTTGCAGGGACCAAGAGCTGGGGACTGGGATTAGGCTGGATAGCTCTTTGTTGGCCGGTGCGGACATGATGGGCCGAAATGGCCTCCTTCCGTGCTGTAACTTTCTATGATTCTATGATTCTATGATTCTAACCATTCTATGATTCTATGATTTACTTTGCCTACTCCATGTGGTAGCGAGTTCCACATTCTAAGAAGTTTCTCCTGAATTTTCTGTTGGATTTATTCGTGACTACCTGATATTTATGGCACCTAGTCTTGGTCTCTGTAATGTATGTACCTTTAATGGGGGGAACTACTTTGTACAGCTCATGTATACTGTAGTACTGGCAGTGACCACACCTGTATATAGCACTGAGTAGTAATCTGTACAGGCAGTTCCACTGTGAGCCACGTTGAGTAAACACCTGTTGTACCGTTTCTCCTGCAGTCTGTGTCTTATTATACACAGACACAACATTGGCGACAAGGCAAGTTCGAACCTACCTGCAACTCTGCATCACCTCCCGGGGATTCGTTCCTGGAGATCAGTGGATTGGAGGTCAAGGCCAGAGACTCGGGCGTCGACCACGGGCAACCGCCCAGTCATCCAGCAGAGACTCAAGAATTGCGGGGGAGGCTGTCGAGAGCCAGGCTTGGCTTTCCAGTCGAGGTGGTCTAGTGAAATGGGCTGGCAACAGGTAGTGCGCAGACCCTTCCCGGACAGCGGCGGGCTAGAGCCAGACCGAGCAGCACAGCAAAGGGCCGAGCAGCGTCGACGGGGGAGAGAGAGAGAGGGCAGAGCGCACAGGGCACAGCCGGTGTTCAGGGGCTGAGCAGCATCGAAGAGAGGGAGAGAGAGACGTGCAGAAACCCGCAAGGCGCCACCATTGACACGAGGAACGCCGAGAGCGGCGTTGGCAGCAGCGCAGGAGAAGCGCTCGAAACCTACAGGGCACCGCCATTGCCACGAGAACCGGCAGCAGCGGGGGAGGAAGGAAAGCGCAGGAGACGCCATTTTAAGCCATTGGGAGACGCCATTTTAAACCACACCCAAAATGCCGAAGAGTGGCAGTATCACCGCATTTGGCAATGAAGTCGAAGATTGGACTACATATGTCGAGCAAATAGAGATGTCAGATGACAGAAAGCATCGGAATTGTTGAATTTAATGGGTGCAAAGACATATGGGTTATTGCGAAATCTAGTAACCCCAACGAAGCCAATGGAAAAGAGTTTTGAAGACATAGTAACGATACTAAAGGAACATTTAAACCCCACACCGCTGCTGATAGCAGAAAGATTCAAGTTTCACAAACGGAGCCAGCATAAGGATGAAAGCAATGCTGATTATTTAACAGAACTGCGCAAACTATCAAAACACTGCCAGTTTGGAGCGGGACTGGCAGATACCTTAAGGAACAAGTTTGTGTGTGGGCTTCAAAGTGAAGGAACCCAGAAACGGCTTTTATCTGAAAAGGACCTTACACTGGAAAAGGCTTTCAGCATTGCGGTATCATATGAAGCAGCAGCACGGGTCGCTGTAGAGATACAACAGAGACCGCAAGAATATGGCACAAATGAAATGTCATATGGAACAGAGAAGTGCTATCGCTGCGGCAGGACAACACACGACCAGAATGATTGCTGGTTCAAAGACAAAGTGTGCAGACAGTGTGGATACGTAGGACATATAGCACGAGTCTGCAGGTCGGGAAAGAAAACCAGCAATAAGAAACCGACCAAAGGAAAGTACAAGAAGGTACATAAGATAACGAAGAATAGTTCAGACGAACAAAAGAGTGATAACGACTCCGAAAGCAAGGAACTGAGTTGTCTGAAACTACATAACGTGATCACAACAGAGGATCACCGAACCATTTGGG
Organism: Somniosus microcephalus; assembly: GCF_052327205.1. Lineage (NCBI taxonomy): Eukaryota > Metazoa > Chordata > Chondrichthyes > Squaliformes > Somniosidae > Somniosus > Somniosus microcephalus. The sequence goes on from NC_140987.1 coordinate 278,596,592, forward strand.
TCACTCTCAAGATAGCAGGAGTCCAGATAAAGATGGAATTGGACACAGGATCAGCCCTAACAGTCATAAACCGACGGGACTACAATCGGCTATTCTCACACATACCCTTGAGAGGCACAAAAACTATTTTGAAGATGTACACGGGGCAAAAAGTCCACCACAAAGGAAAAATAAGGGTGACCGTTATATATAACCATGGTGTGGAGATGCCGGAGTTGGACTGGGGTGGACAAATGTAAGAAGTCACACAACACCAGGTTATAGTCCAACAGCTTTATTTGAAATCACAAGCTTTCGGAGCGCTGCTCCTTCGTCAGGTGAAGTGGAGAAATGCATAAAGGCACAACTTATATAGTCAGAGAATAATGTCAGATGTTTACAGGTAATCTTGCCAACTGCCATTTACCACACCTCGACAGAGAGATAATCACAGCAATCAAAGGTGTGAATTGTGTCCAAACAGGTCAGTCAGGAAAACATTACATCAAAGAACAGTGAGGTGGGGTCACAAGGGGTCAAATATTGCAGATGCTGGGGTCTGTATGAAAAACAAAAAAACAGACAAAAAACATTTTATTTTATTTTATTTTTTTTGGCTGGAAATCACAGCAGGTCCGGCCGCATCTGTGTAGAGAGAACAAGCCAATGTCGACTCAAGTCTGGATGACCCTGCGTCAGGTGGGGTTACATGTAGCGTGACAGGAACCCAAGATCTCGGTTGAGGCCGTCCTCATGGGTGCGGAACTTGGCTATCAGTTTCTGCTCGACAATTTTGCGTTGTCGTGTTTCTCGAAGGCCACCTTGGAGAATGCTTACCTGAAGATCGGAGGCTGAATGTCCTTGACTGCTGAAGTGTTCACCGACTGGGAGGGAACACTCCTGCCTGGTGATTGTTGCACCATTTCCGTTCATCCGTTGTCGCAGTGTCTGCATGGTCTCGCCGATGTACCATGCTCCGGGGCATCCTTTCCTGCAACATATGAGGTAGACAACGTTGGCCGAGTCACATGAGTATGTACCATGTACCTGGTGGGTGGTGTCCTCACGTGTGATGATGGTATCTGTGTTGATGATCTGGCATGTCTTGCAGAGGTTGCTATGGCAGGGTTGTGTGGTGTCATGGTCGCTGTTCTCCTGAAAGCTGTTGAGGTGTGATAAATGGCAGTTGGCAAGATTACCTGTAAACATCTGACATTATTCTCTGACTATATAAGCTGTGTCTTTATGCATTCCTCCACTTCACCTGGTGAAGGAGCAGCACTCCGAAAGCTTGTGATTTCAAATAAAGCTGTTGGACTATAACCTGGTGTTGTGTGACTTCTTACAGTTATATATAACGGTAAGGAAACACCAAAACTAGACCTGTATGCATTGCAATATGGAGGACCACCATTACTGGGACGTGAATGGATCCGGAAAATACAACTAGATTGGCATTCCATACAGGCACTGACTGTGGCTGACAAAAAGGATGATGATGTCATACCTGGGCGAATGTCAAAGATCCTAACTGACGCGAAAGAAGTGTTCCAGCAAGGACTCGGAACACTAAAAGGCATGACAGCGATGGTTAAAATTGAAGAAAACGCAAGCCCAAAATGTTTTAACGCCAGACCGGTACCTTGTGCGATCCGCCCAGCCATCGAAGCAGAGCTGGAGAGTCTGGAACGTTCAGGTGTACTGTCCAATGTAGATTGGAGCGAGTGGGCTACACCCATCATCCCTGTGATGAAAAAGTCGTTGAGCAGCACGCCTGGGGAACCAAGGAAGGTTCGCATCTGTGGGGACTTTAAGGTAACAGTGAACGCGGTCCTTCACACTGTACAATATCCACTTTCGCGGATTGAAGATATTTTCGCCTCGCTATCTGGAGGGAAACGCTTCACTAAAATTGATCTGGCCCAGGCGTATCTGCAAATGGAGGTAGAAGAAGCATCAAAAATAAACCTCACAATTAACACCCATAAAGGTCTCTACCAATACAACCGGCTGGTATTCGGGGTAGCATCTGCTCCGGCTATTTGGCAGAGGGCAATGGAACAAGTCCTGCAAGGGATCCCAGGGACCCAGTGTTATTTGGACGACATCCTGGTCACGGGCAAAAATGACAGTGATCACCTTGCCAACCTGGAGCAGGTGCTCACTAGATTGCAGGAATATGGGCTCCGAGCTAACCGCCCCAAATGCGAGTTTTTTGGAAAACAGATCTCGTATTGTGGCCACGTTATCGATAAAGAGGGGTTACATAAATCCCCAGAGAAGATTGAGGCAGTAGTCAAGGCTCCAGCACTGGAAAATGTGTCACAACTGAGGTCGTTCCTCGGGCTGGTAAACTACTACCATAAGTTCTTGCCAAATTTGTCTACAATACTACACCCACTGAACACCCTACTGCAAACTGGGGTGCCATGGAAGTGGAGTGACAAATGTAGACGAGCTTTCCAGAAGAGCAAAACACTAATCACATCGAAAGAGGTATTGAGCCATTACAACCCAGCATTACCAATTCGATTGGCATGTGATGCGTCACCCTACGGCATTGGAGCGGTGCTGTCGCACAAATTCTCGGACGGCTCAGAGAGGCCAATAGCCTTTGCGTCACGATCATTAACCTCAGCCGAGCGTAACTACGCCCAGATTGATAGGGAGGCCGTCAGCCTAGTGTGGGGAGTGGAAAAGTTCAATCACTAGCTGCACGGGCAGAAATTCACCTTGCTGACTGATCGCCAGCCTCTTGTCTCCATTTTTAATCCAGAGAAGGGCGTTCCGGTGATGACTGCACAACGACTACAAACATGGTCACTTTTTCTAGGAGCGCAGAACTATGAGATTGAATATAAGGGCACGAAACAGCATGGAAATGCTGATGGGCTATCACGCCTGCCACTGCCTACTGCAGAGGAAGCACCAGCAGTGGATCCTGTTGAAATATTCCATTCGACTATAGTTGAATACCTATCGGTAACTAATGCTTGTATCGAAAAGGAAACCCGAAATGACCCGACACTGCCTCGGGTATATGATTTGATGGTGAAGGGATGGCCAGCACATGGCGACTCACTGTTGCCAGCATTCTCGACAAGGAGAGAACAGCTGTCAGTGTGCCGGGGGACCTTGATGTGTGGATCCCGAGTGGTAATTCCACCCAAGTTAAAGGATAGTGTGCTCAATGAGCTTCATGAGGGTCATCTAGGAGGGGTAAAAATGAAAAGCCTAGCCAGGGCTTATGTGTGGTGGCCGGGAATCGATAAACAAATTGAGGACCTGTCCAAGAGCTGCTCAGGATGCCAGAAAGTCCAAAATGCACCACCACAGCTGTTGTGTATGTACCTTTAAGAGAAGAACTGATTCTATATGATCAGCCATGATCTTATTGAATGGCGGAGCAGGCTCGAGGGGCCGATTGGCCTACTCCTGCTCCTACTTCTTATGTTCTAATGTTCTATACTGCAGTACCTGCAGTGACCACCCCTGTATACAAAGCCATAGCAGGCTTCTGTACTTCAGTCTTAAGTTACCCTCTGTTCAGTAGCAAGCACGAGCAGAGGGAGCAGCCAGACTTTGGAGAGTGGATTAAAGTGGTGGTCCCCTGACCAGGAAGAGGAGGAGAACGTTGGACCACCACCACCAACTCCACCATCATTACATCAACTGAGGTGCCTGGAGAGAGAGGACAGAGGAGGAGAAGGAGAAAGGAGGCCTACATCAACATCAACCAGGGGAGAGGCCTTTCTATCACTGCCTCCCCAATTTGGCCTCCACTTCAGGAGAGGGAGAGAGGGGAGAGAAACCAACTGCTTGAAAGGAGGGAAGAAAACTTCATCCGGAACATCTACAGGTGGGTGTTATTTGGGGCACTCTCCCAAGACTTTGTATTTTAGGTGGGGGGAGAAAAGAAGAAGCAAGGCCGGATCATCAAGGGGTGTAGTGTGTGTGTGTGTGTGTGCTCTTGTTAAAAGCTAGGCCACACACACCACTAATTAGCATCCCTTCTATTGCCTGCCCTGGGAGAGCTTGGAGCTGCCCAAGGTGAAGTCTTTAATTTAATTTAATTACATCGTTAAGACCTGTTGCAGGACTAAGCCTGGGCTTCTCCAGCTTTTCCAGGTGAAGACGTCTTCTCCCCCTGCCAGAAGACCACCATCACCAAAGACTTTTTCCATCGGAGAGTGCAACCCTGCCTACACCCACCCACCATCCTGAGTGGCAACACTGCCCTTTGCGGCCTCCCTCCTTCCCACCCCCCCACCTCTCTCTCTCTCTTTGTCTCTCTCTGCCTGTCTTTCTAAGGCACCTTAGTTTCATCTATTTTATTAATTGCCAATTGAGCAGAGGGGAGAGGCCACTCTCCCAATTTAAATCAATAAGGAGAGAGGTGTGTCCTCATTTTAATCAGCTCCCTCTGCTCAATAGAGGACAAAAAAAAATATATATACACCGAGGCCATTAACACCTTCAGGCCTGTGACTTGGGGTGAGTGTAGCCCTTAAAAAAAGCACCCCAGAATGGCGACTGCGTCTTCGCCGGTGGCGGGGCCAGCCGGGACCTATGCGAGAGTGGTAGCCACGGCCACAGCTGCTCCCGCTGTTCCTGCTGCCCCGTCACCTTTTCGATTAATAACAAAAAAGCTTGGGGTGAAGAGCTACACTCACCCCACTATGACCATCGAGGCCTGCGTCAAGGCCATGGCTGGGGTTGTCGGCCCCTCAGCCATCGTCGCGGCCTCGAAAATGTATGGGAAGGCTGTGTTCTTCCTGGGGTCGGAGCGGGCGGTGTCCCTGGCTGTCGCCAAGGGGCTCACCGTGGGCGGGACCTTCCTGCCGGTGGATCCTCTCGAGGCCACCGCGCAGAGGATCATTATTTCCAACGTCCCGCCCTATGTTCCTGGTGAGCTCCTCCTTCCCCATTTGCGACAACTTGGGGAGGTGAGGTCGGGGATCACGCCCATCCCGCTCGGCTTCCGGGAGGCCAGCCTTCGCCACGTCTTCTCCTTCCGGCGCCAGCTGTTTATCCAGCTGGCGCGGGAGGAGGACACTGACGGGGCGTTCGTCGTCCTCCACGAGGGGACCACCTACCGCGCCTTTTGGACGTCGGACGGTGTGAGGTGCCATGCCTGCAGGGAGGTGGGGCACATCAGGAGGAACTGCCCTGCCTCCAAGGCCGCCGGATCATCTCGTGCGGCCGAGGCTGGCGCCGCCGCCGCCGCCCTTCCCCCCGGATCTGCCCACGCGTCAAGTACGTCTGATGCGCGGTTGACGTCGGGGGCCGATGCCACCAAGGCCTCCGGCGGGGGGGAGGGAGCGTGTCCGGCCGGAAAGAAGGCGCGGGGAAAAAAGAAGCACCTTAGGGCAGGTCCCCCCGTGGATGGTGAGCCCTTGCCCCTTGAGCCCCTTACACCCGCGCTCCTCGCGGAGTTGATCAGGGCAGATGTGAGCGGGAGGGGCCCCGTGCCCGAGCCTGTGGCCGCAACCGCCGCAGCGGTAATGCCAATACCTGCGGCCGGGCTCGGGCCCGAGGAACCCGACAAACCTGCTCCGCCGGAGGGAGTCGAGGAGGAGGCCTTTGCAGACATGGAGGTCTCCCTCGCTCCCTCCGTGCTAAAAAGAAGGCGCGACCCCCTGGATGAGGAGGAGGACCGGGAGGAGGAAGGTCCCTCCGAGCAGGGGGAGTCGTCGCCCGCCGCGGGTACTGCGCCCCCCCGCCCCCCCAGCGCTGTCGTCATCACCAGCGATCGGCAGGGGTCGCCTGTCCCTCGGGAGGCTGAGGCAGATGTGTCTGTCCAGCACGTGCCTCCCGGGGATGGGGATGAGACCCTGCCCGTGGGGGGGGTTGCGGAACAACCCGCGGCAGTAATTGAAGTTGACCTTTTATCGGTGTCGTTACCCCTCGCCGGGTCGGGCAGCCTGGGGGTTGGGTCGGGCGAGCTCGAGGATAATGAGCTCACCCAATGCGACCCGGACGTCTCCCAGGGGATGCTCGTCCTGGTAGAGCTTTTAATTCAAAACCCCCCGTCCGCTGGGTCGGAGGTTGGTGGCGGGGAGGAGGATGGCCCCCTGGCTGCGTCTCTGGTGCCGGACGTACTGGAGGAGCTGGAAATTGTTCTCTCCCCGGTTTCTCCGGTCGTTCTGGCGTCTGAGGCGGAGGGGAGCTCTGAACCGCCGCCGTCTTCTGGCCCGGCACCCCTAGAGGAGCCCAGGGAGAAATCCTCTGCCGCCGATCCTGGGGGTGGGATCCGGGCGGAGGCGGGGCTGGCTGGCGCGGCCGAGTCGTTCGCTTCGCACTGCGCGGCGGACGGGTTGGCCGCTGGTGACGACCCCCTGGAGGAGGATGGGGACTCGGTGATGGGCACGGAGGACGATTCGGACTCCAGCGCCGACGTGGCGATGGATGACCTCGTGCCCCTTGCCAAGTCTCCCCTCATTTCCGTAAGGGAACTCCGGGATTTTATGGCCACGTGCCTGGGTCAGCGCAATAAGGTCCGGCTGGCCCTCGACAGGTGGTCGGAGCTGGCGCTGCTCATCGATTCCGTCCGCGCCGCCGTTAAGATCTTGGGCGCGGACGAGGGTGTGAACCCGCTCGAGCTGCGTCGGCTCACAACGTTTCTCACTGGGCTGCTGAGGAAGTGGCGGCGGACCAGCGGCTGCGCTTCCTCGCCCCGTTAGGTGTAGGTAGAGGTTGCACTATGCTTCTGACATGAAGATAACCATAGCCAGCCTCAACATCAACGGCAGCAGGGAGGCGCGCCGCAGATTCAATAACTTCTCGGTCCTTCGGGACGGGAAGTATGCGGTGTGCTTCCTGCAAGAAACCCACACCGTTCCGGGAGACGAAGCCACGTGGCTCCTGGAGTGGCAAGGAGGGGTCAGCATGAGTCACCTCTCCAACAATTCCAGCGGGGTGGCTATCTTGCTGGCCCCGCATTTTCAGCCGGAGATCTTGGGGGTCAAGGAGCACGTGCCGGGCCGCTTGCTCCATGTCACTGTTCGCCTGGGGGGCGTGCCGCTCCATCTAGTGAACGTGTACGCCCCTCAGACCAGTGCGCAGCAAGTGCGCTTCTTCGAAGAAGTGTCCGCTCTCTTGGGCTCCATCGACGTGGGCGAGTGCGTCATCCTCGGGGGGGATTTTAACTGCACCCTCGAGGCGAGGGACCGTTCGGGTCCCCCGCGAAGCCCGGCGGCGATGGAGAAGTTGAGGGACCTGGTTGGGTCCTTCGACTTGGTGGACGTCTGGCGAAATCTCCACCCCGACTCCAGCGCCTTCACTAGTGTGAGGTCTGGGGGAGGAAGGTCCAGAATCGACCGCCTCTACATTTCCCGGGCGTTCGTCTCCTGCGTTCCGGCAGCTTCCATGCGGCCGGTGCCGTGCACGGACCACCACCTGGTGTGGGCGGAGCTCGCTCCGCTGCGCGCGCGGGGGGGGTCCGTGTACTGGCATTTTAACAACCTGCTGCTGGAGGACGCACGGTTCCGGGATTCGTTTCGTCGATTCTGGGCCGACTGGAGAAGGAAGCAGGGGGGCTTCCCCTCCTTGAGGCTATGGTGGGATGTGGGCAAGGCTCACATCCGTCTCTTCTGTCAGGAGTACGCGAAGGGGTCGACCAAGAGGCGGGAGGCCCGGGTCGGGCGGTTGGAGAAGGAGGTGCTCGACCTGGAGTCCCGTCTCGGTCAGGTCGTCGAGGACCCGGCCCTGCGGAAGGTGTACGAAGAGAAGAAGGGCGCGCTGAAGGACCTGCAGCTCGTCGGGTCCCGAGGCGCGTACGTGAGGTCGCGGATCCAGCTCCTGCGGGACCTGGACCGCGGCTCCCCCTTCTTCTACTCGCTGGAAAAAAGACGGGGGGTCCGTAAGCAGCTCTTGGGGCTGCTGGCCGACGACGGATCTCTGGTCTCGGATCCGGAGGGAATCAGCGTGGAGACCCGCGCCTATTACGGGGCTCTGTTCTCTCCGGATCCGTCCAGCGAGGATGCGCGCAGAGTTTTGTGGGAGGACCTGCCGAAGGTTGGCCCGGAGGGCGCCGAAAAATTGGACGCTCCGCTAAGTCTGGCGGAGCTGACCGGCGCCCTCCGCCAGCTCTCTAGGGGAAAGTCCCCGGGGCTGGACGGGCTGACCGTGGAGTTCCACAGGGCGTTCTGGGACGTCTTGGGGGGCGACTACGCGCGGGTCCTGGGGGAAAGTTTGGCGACCGGGGAGATGCCCCTCTCTTGGCGCAGGGCGGTCATTGTCCTGCTGCCTAAGAAGGGCGATCTCCGCCTCCTTAAGAACTGGCGCCCGGTCTCCCTCCTCAGCACGGACTATAAAATCTTTGCCAGGGCCATGTCTGCTCGCCTTGGCACCGTGCTGGCCCACATGATCCACCCCGACCAGTCCTACACGGTCCCGGGCCGGACCATCCACGATAACATCCATCTGGTCCGGGACCTGGTCCACCACTCCCAGAGGGCTGGTCTGTCGGTCGCCTTCCTTTCCCTGGATCAGGAGAAGGCGTTCGACAGGGTGGATCACGAGTACCTCTTCGGGACTCTGCGCGCATTCGGGTTCGGGACGCATTTCGTCGCCCGGATCCGACTTCTGTACGCCGCCGCGGAGTGTCTGATTAAAGTTAACGGGTCCTTGACGGCGCCCCTTCGCTTCGGGAGGGGGGTGCGTCAGGGATGCCCCATGTCCGGCCAGTTATATGCCATTTGCGTGGAGCCTTTCCTGCGCCTCTTGCGGAAGAGGTTGACGGGACTGGCTCTGCAAGGGCCGGGCGTGGAGGTGGTCCTCTCGGCTTACGCCGATGACGTGCTCCTCACGGTCACGGATCCCGCTGACTTGCGGAGGATGCGGGAATGCCAGCAGATTTACTCGGACGCATCCTCCGCCAAGATCAACTGGGAGAAATGTTCCGGACTCCTGGTGGGTCAGTGGCGGGTGGACTCCCTGCCGGAGGAGTTCAGGCCTTTCGCCTGGAGCACCACGCACCTCCTCTATTTGGGAGTCTACCTTAGCCCTGCCGAGGACGCTTGGCCGGCGAACTGGCAAGAGCTGGAGGCCAAAGTCACCGCTCGCCTAGGACGCTGGACAGGACTGCTCCGAGTGTTGTCCTACAGGGGTCGAGCGCTGGTCATAAACCAGCTGGTGGCCGCCATGTTGTGGTACCGGTTGGTCACTTTGATCCCTCCCCCTGCGTTTGTCGCCAAGATTCAGAAGAAGCTCATCGACTTCTTCTGGGACAAAAGGAAGCACTGGGTCTCTGCCGCGGTTCTGTGTCTCCCGCTTAGGGAGGGCGGTCAGGCGCTGGTGTGCCTTCGCACCCAGGCTGCGACTTTCCGTCTTCAGACGCTGCAGAGATACCTGTACGTCGAGAATCCTCCGAGATGGTGTGCGCTGGCGACGTTTTTCTTCCGCCAGCTGCATGGCCTCAATTACGACACGCAGCTCCTGTTTGCGAAAGTGGGCAGCAGGCGTGCCGGCCTGCGGGAGCTGCCTGTCTTCTACCAGGAACTACTATGGGTTTGGAACTACGTCGCTTCCAGGCGGAGCTCTCCCCCGTCAGGAGCGGCGGCCCTCCTTCGGGAGCCGCTGCTCAGGAATCCGCACCTCCACGAACACGGGTTCGGGCGGCTGGCGGAGGGTAGGGCTGTGGCTGGCAAGGTGACCAGAGTCGGGGACCTGCTCGATGGCGGAGGAGCGGGCTGGATGGCGCCGGAGGAGCTGGCGCGGCGCCTGTCCTGGGCCAACGTCCGGCTCGCGGTCGAAACCATCGAATCGGTAAAAGCGGCACTGGGCCCCGACTCCACTAGGTGTATCGAGGCGGCTCAAGCACGTGGGGCGATCCCGTCCGAGCTTACCCCCGTTCGGACGGAATTCCTCATCGGCGCCCGGCCCCGAAACTCCCCTCGGGAACCGGCGCCTCACAACTTGAGCCGTCTCGAGGAAATACCCTCCGTGCCTTTTCATTCCGCGCGGAGGGGTTTCCTGTACGGGCTGCTCCTGCACACTCTCCACTTTGCCATCTTCGTCTACCGTCCGGACACGCCTTGGCGTGGCGTTTTGCCGACCGGCGGTAGCGGAGGTCCCCAATGGAGGGCTCTCTATGCGGGAGTCCTCCCTTGTTCCATCGGGGACTTGGCCTGGAGGGTGTTGCACGGAGCGGTCCCGTGCAATAAGGTTTTAAGTAGGTTCACGGACTCCCAGGCCGCCTGCATTTTTTGCGGCCTGGAGGAGTCCGTGTTTCACGTTTATATGGATTGTGAGAGGTTGCAGCCCCTCTTTCACTACTTGAAGGGGCTGCTCCTCGATTTTTGGTTGCACTTCAGTCCCACGCTCTTGATCTACGGTCACCCGGTGCGGAGGGGAGCGGACAGGTTGGAGGACCTCCTTGTGGGCCTGCTCCTGGGCCTGGCTAAAAGAGCCATCAATTGGTCCAGGCAGCGGGCGGTCGAGGGTGTCGTCCAGCCGGATTGCCTGCATCTCTTCCGCGGCCATGTTCGCGCCCGGGTGGCCCTGGAGATGGAGCACGCGGTGTCCGCCGGTGCGCTTGAGTATTTCCGCGACCAGTGGGCGCCGCGGGGACTGGAGTGCATCATCAACACGGATAACCAAATTTTAATTTGATTTGTTAAGCTTTAGTTGAACTTTTGTTTATTTACAGTCGAATTGGTTTTTTTTGGGTCCAAATAAAAGAGTACCCTCTGTTCAGCTGCAAGCACGAGCAGAGGGAGCAGCCAGACTTTGGAGAGTGGATTAAAGTGGTGGTCCCCTGACCAGGAAGAGGAGGAGAACGTTGGACCACCACCACCAACTCCACCATCATTACATCAACTGAGGTGCCTGGAGAGAGAGGACAGAGGAGGAGAAGGAGAAAGGAGGCCTACATCAACATCAACCAGGGGAGAGGCCTTTCTATCACTGCCTCCCCAATTTGGCCTCCACTTCAGGAGAGGGAGAGAGGGGAGAGAAACCAACTGCTTCAAAGGAGGGAAGAAAACTTCATCCGGAACATCTACAGGTGGGTGTTATTTGGGGCACTCTCCCAAGACTTTGTATTTTAGGTGGGGGGAGAAAAGAAGAAGCAAGGCCGGATCATCAAGGGGTGTAGTGTGTGTGTGTGTGTGCTCTTGTTAAAAGCTAGGCCACACACACCACTAATTAGCATCCCTTCTATTGCCTGCCCTGGGAGAGCTTGGAGCTGCCCAAGGTGAAGTCTTTAATTTAATTTAATTACATCGTTAAGACCTGTTGCAGGACTAAGCCTGGGCTTCTCCAGCTTTTCCAGGTGAAGACGTCTTCTCCCCCTGCCAGAAGACCACCATCACCAAAGACTTTTTCCATCGGAGAGTGCAACCCTGCCTACACCCACCCACCATCCTGAGTGGCAACACTGCCCTTTGCGGCCTCCCTCCTTCCCACCCCCCCACCTCTCTCTCTCTCTTTGTCTCTCTCTGCCTGTCTTTCTAAGGCACCTTAGTTTCATCTATTTTATTAATTGCCAATTGAGCAGAGGGGCGAGGGCTCCTCTCCCAATTTAAATCAATAAGGAGAGAGGTGTGTCCTCATTTTAATCAGCTCCCTCTGCTCAATAGAGGACAAAAAAATATATATATATATACACCGAGGCCATTAACACCTTCAGGCCTGTGACTTGGGGTGAGTGTAGCCCTTAAAAAAAGCACCCCAGAATGGCGACTGCATCTTCGCCGGTGGCGGGGCAAGCCGGGACCTATGCGAGAGTGGTAGCCACAGCCACAGCTGCTCCCGCTGTTCCTGCTGCCCCGTCACCTTTTCGATTAATAACAAAAAAGCTTGGGGTGAAGAGCTACACTCACCCCACTATGACCATCGAGGCCTGCGTCAAGGCCATGGCTGGGGTTGTCGGCCCCTCAGCCATCGTCGCGGCCTCGAAAATGTATGGGAAGGCTGTGTTCTTCCTGGGGTTGGAGCGGGCGGTGTCCCTGGCTGTCGCCAAGGGGCTCACCGTGGGCGGGACCTTCCTGCCGGTGGATCCTCTCGAGGCCACCGCGCAGAGGATCATTATTTCCAACGTCCCGCCCTATGTTCCTGGTGAGCTCCTCCTTCCCCATTTGCGACAACTTGGGGAGGTGAGGTCGGGGATCACGCCCATCCCGCTCGGCTTCCGGGAGGCCAGCCTTCGCCACGTCTTCTCCTTCCGGCGCCAGCTGTTTATCCAGCTGGCGCGGGAGGAGGACACTGAAGGGGCGTTCGTCGTCCTCCATGAGGGGACCGCCTACCGCGCCTTTTGGATGTCGGACGGTGTGAGGTGCCATGCCTGCAGGGAGGTGGGGCACATCAGGAGGAACTGCCCTGCCTCCAAGGCCGCCGGATCATCTCGTGCGGCCGAGGCTGGCGCCGCCGCCGCCGCCCTTCCCCCCGGATCTGCCCGCGCGTCAAGTACGTCTGATGCGCGGTTGACGTCGGGGGCCGATGCCACCAAGGCCTCCGGCGGGGGGGAGGGAGCGTGTCCGGCCGGAAAGAAGGCGCGGGGAAAAAAGAAGCACCTTAGGGCAGGTCCCCCCGTGGATGGTGAGCCCTTGCCCCTTGAGCCCCTTACACCCGCGCTCCTCGCGGAGTTGATCAGGGCAGATGTGAGCGGGAGGGGCCCCGTGCCCAAGCCTGTGGCCGCAACCGCCGCAGCGGTAATGCCAATACCTGCGGCCGGGCTCGGGCCCGAGGAACCCGACAAACCTGCTCCGCCGGAGGGAGTCGAGGAGGAGGCCTTTGCAGACATGGAGGTCTCCCTCGCTCCCTCCGTGCTAAAAAGAAGGCGTGACCCCCTGGATGAGGAGGAGGACCGGGAGGAGGAACGTCCCTCCGAGCAGGGGGAGTCGTCGCCCGCCGCGGGTACTGCGCCCACCCGCCCCCCTAGCGCTGTCGTCATCACCAGCGATCGGCAGGGGTCGCCTGTCCCTCGGGAGGCTGAGGCAGATGTGTCTGTCCAGCACGTGCCTCCCGGGGATGGGGATGAGACCCTGCCCGTGGGGGGGGTTGCGGAACAACCCGCGGCAGTAATTGAAGTTGACCTTTTATCGGTGTCGTTACCCCTCGCCGGGTCGGGCAGCCTGGGGGCTGGGTCGGGCGAGCTCGAGGACAATGAGCTCGCCCAATGCGACCCGGACGTCTCCCAGGGGATGCTCGTCCTGGTAGAGCTTTTAATTCAAAACCCCCCGTCCGCTGGGTCGGAGGTTGGCGGCGGGGAGGAGGATGGCCCCCTGGCTGCGTCTCTGGTGCCGGACGTACTGGAGGAGCTGGAAATTGTTCTCTCCCCGGTTTCTCCGGTCGTTCCGGCATCTGAGGCGGAGGGGAGCTCTGAACCGCCGCCGTCTTCTGGCCCGGCACCCCTAGAGGAGCCCAGGGAGAAATCCTCTGCCGCCGATCCTGGGGGTGGGATCCGGGCGGAGGCGGGGCTGGCTGGCGCGGCCGAGTCGTTCGCTTCGCACTGCGCGGCGGACGGGTCGGCCGCTGGTGACGACCCCCTGGAGGAGGATGGGGACTCGGTGATGGGCACGGAGGACGATTCGGACTCCAGCGCCGACGTGGCGATGGATGACCTCGTGCCCCTTGCCGAGTCTCCCCTCATTTCCGTAAGGGAACTCCGGGATTTTATGGCCACGTGCCTGGGTCAGCGCAATAAGGTCCGGCTGGCCCTCGACAGGTGGTCGGAGCTGGCGCTGCTCATCGATTCCGTCCGCGCCGCCGTTAAGATCTTGGGCGCGGACGAGGGTGTGAACCCGCTCGAGCTGCGTCGGCTCACAACGTTTCTCACTGGGCTGCTGAGGAAGTGGCGGCGGACCAGCGGCTGCGCTTCCTCGCCCCGTTAGGTGTAGGTAGAGGTTGCACTATGCTTCTGACATGAAGATAACCATAGCCAGCCTCAACATCAACGGCAGCAGGGAGGCGCGCCGCAGATTCAATAACTTCTCGGTCCTTCGGGACGGGAAGTATGCGGTGTGCGATGGAGAAGTTGAGGGACCTGGTTGGGTCCTTCGACTTGGTGGACGTCTGGCGAAATCTCCACCCCGACTCCAGCGCCTTCACTAGCGTGAGGTCTGGGGGAGGAAGGTCCAGAATCGACCGCCTCTACATTTCCCGGGCATTCGTCTCCTGCGTTCCGGCAGCTTCCATGCGGCCGGTGCCGTGCACGGACCACCACCTGGTGTGGGCGGAGCTCGCTCCGCTGCGCGCGCGGGGGGGGTCCGTGTACTGGCATTTTAACAACCTGCTGCTGGAGGACGCACGGTTCCGGGATTCGTTTCGTCGATTCTGGGCCGACTGGAGAAGGAAGCAGGGGGGCTTCCCCTCCTTGAGGCTATGGTGGGATGTGGGCAAGGCTCACATCCATCTCTTCTGTCAGGAGTACGCGAAGGGGTCGACCAAGAGGCGGGAGGCCCGGGTCGGGCGGTTGGAGAAGGAGGTGCTCGACCTGGAGTCCCGTCTCGGTCAGGTCGTCGAGGACTCGGCCCTGCGGAAGGTGTACGAAGAGAAGAAGGGCGCGCTGAAGGACCTGCAGCTCGTCGGGTCTCGAGGCGCGTACGTGAGGTCGCGGATCCAGCTCCTGCGGGACCTGGACCGCGGCTCCCCCTTCTTCTACTCACTGGAAAAAAGACGGGGGGTCCGTAAGCAGCTCTTGGGGCTGCTGGCCGACGACGGATCTCTGGTCTCGGATCCGGAGGGAATCAGCGCGGAGACCCGCGCCTATTACGGGGCTCTGTTCTCTCCGGATCCGTCCAGCGAGAATGCGTGCAGAGTTTTGTGGGAGGACCTGACGAAGGTTGGCCCGGAGGGCGCCGAAAAATTGGACGCTCCGCTAAGTCTGGCGGAGCTGACCGGCGCCCTCCGCCAGCTCTCTAGGGGAAAGTCCCCGGGGCTGGACGGGCTGACCGTGGAGTTCCACAGGGCGTTCTGGGACGTCTTGGGGGGCGACTACGCGCGGGTCCTGGGGGAAAGTTTGGCGACCGGGGAGATGCCCCTCTCTTGGCGCAGGGCGGTCATTGTCCTGCTGCCTAAGAAGGGCGATCTCCGCCTCCTTAAGAACTGGCGCCCGGTCTCTCTCCTCAGCACGGACTATAAAATCTTTGCCAGGGCCATGTCTGCTCGCCTTGGCACCGTGCTGGCCCACATGATCCACCCCGACCAGTCCTACACGGTCCCGGGCCGGACCATCCACGATAACATCCATCTGGTCCGGGACCTGGTCCACCACTCCCAGAGGGCTGGTCTGTCGGTCGCCTTCCTTTCCCTGGATCAGGAGAAGGCGTTCGACAGGGTGGATCACGAGTATCTCTTCGGGACTCTGCGCGCATTTGGGTTCAGGACGCATTTCGTCGCCCGGATCCGACTTCTGTACGCCGCCGCGGAGTGTCTGATTAAAGTTAACGGGTCCTTGACGGCGCCCCTTCGCTTCGGGACGGGGGTGCGTCAGGGATGCCCCATGTCCGGTCAGTTATATGCCATTTGCGTGGAGCCTTTCCTGCGCCACTTGCGGAAGAGGTTGACGGGACTGGCTCTGCAAGGGCCGGGCGTGGAGGTGGTCCTCTCGGCTTACGCCGATGACGTGCTCCTCACGGTCACGGATCCCGCTGACTTGCGGAGGATGCGGGAATGCCAGCAGATTTACTCGGACGCATCCTCCGCCAAGATCAACTGGGAGAAATGTTCCGGACTCCTGGTGGGTCAGTGGCGGGTGGACTCCCTGCCGGAGGAGTTCAGGCCTTTCGCCTGGAGCACCACGCACCTCCTCTATTTGGGAGTCTACCTTAGCCCTGCCGAGGACGCTTGGCCGGCGAACTGGCAAGAGCTGGAGGCCAAAGTCACCGCTCGCCTAGGACACTGGACAGGACTGCTCCGAGTGTTGTCCTACAGGGGTCAAGCGCTGGTCATAAACCAGCTGGTGGCCGCCATGTTGTGGTACCGGTTGGTCACTTTGATCCCTCCCCCTGCGTTTGTCGCCAAGATTCAGAAGAAGCTCATCGACTTCTTCTGGGACAAAAGGAAGCACTGGGTCTCTGCCGCGGTTCTGTGTCTCCCGCTTAGGGAGGGCGGTCAGGCGCTGGTGTGCCTTCGCACCCAGGCTGCGACTTTCCGTCTTCAGACGCTGCAGAGATACCTGTACGTCGAGAATCCTCCGAGATGGTGTGCGCTGGCGACGTTTTTCTTCCGCCAGCTGCATGGCCTCAATTACGACACGCAGCTCCTGTTTGCGAAAGTGGGCAGCAGGCGTGCCGGCCTGCGGGAGCTGCCTGTCTTCTACCAGGAACTACTATGGGTTTGGAACTACGTCGCTTCCAGGCGGAGCTCTCCCCCGTCAGGAGCGGCGGCTCTCCTTCGGGAGCCGCTGCTCAGGAATCCGCACCTCCACGAACACGGGTTCGGGCGGCTGGCGGAGGGTAGGGCTGTGGCTGGCAAGGTGACCAGAGTCGGGGACCTGCTCGATGGCGGAGGAGCGGGCTGGATGGCGCCGGAGGAGCTGGCGCGGCGCCTGTCCTGGGCCAACGTCCAGCTCGCGGTCGAAACCATCGAATCGGTAAAAGCGGCACTGGGCCCCGACTCCACTAGGTGTATCGAGGCGGCTCAAGCACGTGGGGCGATCCCGTCCGAGCTTACCCCCGTTCGGACGGAATTCCTCATCGGCGCCCGGCCCCGAAACTCCCCTCGGGAACCGGCGCCTCACAACTTGAGCCGTCTCGAGGAAATACCCTCCGTGCCTTTTCATTCCACGCGGAGGGGTTTCCTGTACGGGCTGCTCCTGCACACTCTCCACTTTGCCATCTTTGTCTACCGTCCGGACACGCCTTGGCGTGGCGTTTTGCCGACCGGCGGTAGCGGAGGTCCCCAATGGAGGGCTCTCTATGCGGGAGTCCTCCCTTGTTCCATCGGGGACTTGGCCTGGAGGGTGTTGCACGGAGCGGTCCCGTGCAATAAGGTTTTAAGTAGGTTCACGGACTCCCAGGCCGCCTGCATTTTTTGCGGCCTGGAGGAGTCCGTGTTTCACGTTTATATGGATTGTGAGAGGTTGCAGCCCCTCTTTCACTACTTGAAGGGGCTGCTCCTCGATTATTGGTTGCACTTCAGTCCCACGCTCTTGATCTACGGTCACCCGGTGCGGAGGGGAGCGGACAGGTTGGAGGACCTCCTTGTGGGCCTGCTCCTGGGCCTGGCTAAAAGAGCCATCAATTGGTCCAGGCAGCGGGCGGTCGAGGGGGTCGTCCAGCCGGATTGCCTGCATCTCTTCCGCGGCCATGTTCGCGCCCGGGTGGCCCTGGAGATGGAGCACGCGGTGTCCGCCGGTGCGCTTGAGTATTTCCGCGACCGGTGGGCGCCGCGGGGACTGGAGTGCTTCATCAACACAGATAACCAAATTTTAATTTGATTTGTTAAGCTTTAGTTGAACTTTTGTTTATTTACAGTCGAATTGGTTTTTTTTGGGTCCAAATAAAAGAGTACCCTCTGTTCAGTAAATACCAGTTATTATTGTTCTCCTGCAGTCCGTGTATTATTGATACTCGGACACTACACTGGCGAAGAACAGGATCGAACTCACCTGCAGTACTGCATCACCTCACGGGGATCTTTCCCTGAGAAGAAGCTTCTTGGAGGTCAAAGTCAGAGCAACGGGCGTCGACTACGTCAACCGCCCAAGGATCCATCGGAGTTCGGCGAGTTGCAGGAGAGGCTGTGGAGAGCTGGGCTTGGCACCCCAGTTAAGGTGTTCCAGCAAATCGTGCTGGTAGCAGGTAGTGCGCTGAACCTTCCGGACTGCGGCGGGCTCGAGCTCAATCGAGCGGATCTGCAAAGGGGCCGTGCAGCGTCGTCGGGACGAAAAGAGAGAGAGAGAGGGTGGAGCGCACAGGGCGCGGTCGGTGCTCAAGAACCGGGCAGCGTAGCAAACATAAAACAAGGGGAAGGAAAAGTGAGACACGCCGAAGCCGTGGGTCGCTGCCATTACCCTGCAGAATGCTAGGAGCAGCGTGGCAGCAAGGGGAAGAAGGAAAAGCACGGGAGGTGCCATTTTATTCCATTGGGAAAGAAGGAAAAGCGCGGGAGGCGCCATTTTAATCCATTGGTGAAGAAGAAAAAGCGCCGGACGTGCCATTTTAAATCACCCAAGATGCCGAAAAGTGGCAGTATCACTGCTTTCGACAGCGAGGCAGAAGACTGCACCACGTATGTGGAAAGAATTGAAGTGTACTGCAAGGCAAATGAGGTGGCCGATGGAAAGAAGGCATCGGTATTATTAAATTTGATGGGCGCGAGAACGTACGGCCTATTGCGGAATTTAATTACCCCAGCTAAACCAATGGAGAAATGTTTTGAAGAGATTGTTAATATCTTACAGGAACACCTAAACCCTACACCGCTGCTGATAGCAGAAAGGTTCAAGTTCCATGAAAGAAACCAGCACAAAGATGAGAGCAATGCTGACTATCTTACGGAACTACGCAAGTTATCGAAGCACTGCCAGTTCGGAGCAGGACTGGCAGACACCTTACGGGATAAGCTTGTCTGCGGGCTCCAGAGTGAAGGAACCCAGAAGCGACTACATTCGGAAAAGGACCTGACGCTAGAACAGGCTTTCAGCGTGGCAGTATCCTACGAAGCAGTAGCACAGGGAGCTGCGGAAATACAACAGAAACCACAAGAATACAGCGCTAACGAAATGGCGTATGGAGCAGAAAAGTGCTATCGCTGCGGCAGAACAACCCATGATCAGAAGGACTGCTGGTTTAAGGACAAAGTATGCAGGCAATATGTGAAAATGGGACACATAGCAAGAGTCTGCAGGTTGGGAAAGAAAACCAACACTAGAAGAACTACTAAGGAAAAGTACAAGAAAGTAAAGAAATTGACAGACAGTAGTTCGGAAGATCAGGAGAGTGATAAGGAATCCGGGAGCAGGAGACTAAGTTGTCTAATGTTACACAACGTGATTGCAAAGGAGCATCACCGAACCATTTGGGTCACCCTCATGATAGCAGGGTCCCCAGTAAAGATGGATTTGGACACAGGATCAGTCCTAACTGTCATGAATCGACGAGACTATAAGCAGCTATTCTCACACATACCCTTGAAGGAAACGTCCATTGTATTGAAGACATACACGGGGCAAAAAGTCTACCCCAGAGGAAAAATAGGGGTGCCAGTTGAATACAACGGCAAGGAAACACAGAAACTGTATCTATGTATACTACAAGATGGAGGACCACCATTATTGGGACGTGAATGGATCCGAAAAATACAATTGGATTGGCATTCCATTCAGGCGCTTACTGTGACTGACAAAAAGGATGATGACGTCACACCTGGACGACTGTCAAAAATTCTAACTGACGCAAAAGAGGTGTTCCAACAAGGACTTATGACTCTAAAAGGAGTAACGGCAACGATAAAAATCGAAGATAACGCAAACCCAAAATTTTTTAAGGCCAGACCGGTACCTTACACGATCCGCCCAGCCGTTGAAGCAGAGCTGGAGAGTCTGGAGCGTTCGGGTGTGCTGTCCAAGGTGGACTGGAGCGAGTGGGCCACACCAATTGTTCCTGTAATGAAGAAAACATTGAGCAGCACGCCTGGGGAGCCGAAGAATGTTCGCATCTGTGGGGACTTCAAGGTAACTGTGAACCCAGTCCTGCACACAGTACAATATCCACTTCCACGGTTAGAAGATATTTTTGCCTCACTATCTGGAGGGAAACGCTTTACAAAGATTTATCTGGCCCAAGCGTATCTACAAATGGAGGTGGAAGAAGCATCTAGGAAATACCTCACGATAAACACTCACAAAGGCCTTTACCAGTACAATCGACTGGTATTCGGGGTAGCATCAGCCCCAGCTATTTGGCAGAGGGCGATGGAACAAGTCCTGCAAGGGATCCCGGGGACCCAGTGTTATTTGGACGACATGCTGGTTACGGGCGAAAATGACAATGAACACCTTGCCAACCTGGAGCAGGTGCTCACTAGATTACAGGAATATGGGCTACGAGCCAACCGGCCCAAATGTGAGTTCTTCAGGAGACAAATCTCGTATTGTGGCCACATGATTGATGAGGAAGGGTTGCATAAGTCGCCGGACAAGGTTGAGGCTGTAGTCAAGGCTCCAGCTCCGGAAAATGTGTCGCAACTGAGGTCGTTCCTCGGGTTGGTGAAGTACTACCATAAGTTCTTGCTGAATTTATCTACAATTCTGCACCCACTGAATGCCCTGCTGCAAACTGGAGTAACATGGAAATGGAGTGATCAGTGTAAGCGTGCCTTTCAGAAATTGAAATGCCTAATCACTTCAAAAGAAGTATTGGCCCACTACAATCCAACACTACCGATTCGGTTAGCATGTGATGCGTCTCCCTACAGCATCGGAGCGGTGCTGTCACACAAATTCCTTGATGGTTCAGGAAGGCCAATAGCCTTTGCGTCGCGCTCGTTAACCTCAGCCGAGCGTAACTACGCCCAGATTGACAGGGAGGCCCTCAGCCTGGTGTGGGGGGTGAAGAAGTTCAATCACTATCTGCACGGGCAGAAATTCACCCTACTGACTGATCATCAGCCCCTGGTCTCCATTTTTAACCCAAAGAAGGGCGTTCCGGTGTTGATGGCGCAACGGCTGCAAAGATGGTCACTTTTTCTAGGGGCACGTCAGTACGACATAGAGTACAAGGGTATGAAACAGCATGGAAATGCTGATGGGCTGGCGCACCTACCGTTGCCTACGGTAGAGGAAGCACCTGCACTGGACCCTGTTGAGATATTCCATGCGACCATAGTCGA
This sequence comes from Somniosus microcephalus, assembly GCF_052327205.1. Taxonomy (NCBI): domain Eukaryota; kingdom Metazoa; phylum Chordata; class Chondrichthyes; order Squaliformes; family Somniosidae; genus Somniosus; species Somniosus microcephalus. The sequence continues at coordinate 278,617,349 of NC_140987.1, forward strand.
ATGTCTACCTGTTACAAACTCAAGTGTAGAGAAGGAAACTCGAAATGACCCGACACTCTCTCGGGTCTATGATTTGACGGTGAACGGGTGGCCAGCACATGGCGGCTCACTGTTGCCAGCATTCTCGCCAAGGAGAGAACAGCTGTCAGTGTGCCGGGGGACCTTGTTGTGTGGATCCCGAGTGGTAATTCCACCCAAGTTGAGAGATCGATTGCTCAATGAGCTTCATGAGGGTCATCTGGGAGGGGTAAAAATGAAGAGCCTAGCCAGGGTATTTGTGTGGTGGCCGGGAATCGATAAAGAAATCGAGGATATGACGAAGAGATGCACAGGATGCCAGAAGGTCCAAAACGCTCCAACACAGGCCCCGCTACATCCATGAGAGTGCCCTCATCTCCATGGCAATGGGTGCACATTGATTTTGCTGGTCCATTTATGGACTCAATGTTCCTAATCGCTGTAGATGCCCATTCGAAATGGCCAGACGTCATCAAAATTTCCTCCTCCACCACGGACAAAACTATAGCAGTCCTATGGACCATCTTCACCAGGAATGGCTTGCCAGAACAGATTTGCTCCGACAACGGAGCACAGTTTGTGTCCAAAGAGTTCCGGAGGTTCTTGAAAAAGAATGGGGTAAGGCATTACACATCCGCCCCGTATCATCCAGCCACAAATGAATTGGCTGAGAGGTTCGTACAAACCTTTAAGAAGGCAATAAATGCTATGTACAATGACAACATTCCACTGCAGCACAAGGTGGACAATTTCCTGTTCGCCTACTGGAATGCGACACATGCAGTCACCAACCAGGCCCCAGCCATGATGTTCTTTAACCGAAGGTTAAGATCTCGCCTGGATTTGCTCAGACCAAACGTACGAAGAGATGTTGAGAGTAAGCAATTCCAGCACATCCATGAGAAGCCAACAAGGAGTTTCAATGTAGGGCAACCAGTCTTGGCCCGCACCTACCGAACAGAAAAATGGCAGCCAGGAACGATATGCACACGGCAGGGCCCCCTAATGTAAACAGTGGACATTGGGGAGAGCATCGTGAGACGCCATGCTGACCAGATCCTAGAGTCACTGGAACAAGTCAACCCCATGCCTCGCCCATACGTACCTGGTGATGAACCCGACGTACAGGTAGCATCTACCCCAGAAACAGTAGCATCGGAAGCTGATGAACCAACCGACGACAGGGGGCCAGAATCGCCTCCGCATCAAGAGCAAGACACTCGGGAAAGGCACTATCCAGAAAGGATCAGGAAGCCTCCCCAAAGACTGAATTTATAAATAGACTATTTTCAGCTAATGTTGCATGTTAAAAGTGTTAATTGTAATTAGTTTGATATTTAATTGTTAAATGAGTGTTATGGTAATGTTAATCTAAAAGGGGAGGAATTGTAATGTATGTACCTTTAAGGGGGAACTACTTTGTACAGCTCGTGTATACTGTAGTACCGGCAGTGACCACACCTGTATATAACCCTGAGTAGTAATCTGTACAGATCAGTTGCAGTCTGAGCCACTTTGAGTAAACACCGTTTGTACCGTTCTCCACAGTCTGTGTCTGATTATACACGGACGTAACAGTCTCCCCCACAAGTGGAAACATTTTCTCTATGTCTACCCTTTCATAATTTTAAAGACCTCTATCAGGTTACCCTCAGTCTTCTCTTTTCTAGAGAAAGGAACCCCAGCCTGTTCAGTCTTTCCTGATAGTTATAACCTCTCAGTTCTAGTATCATCCTTGTAAATCACTTTCTCCAGTGCCTCAAATACCTTTTTTATAATATCGAGGCCAGAACTGTGCACAGTACTCTTAAAAGAGATGATTTGCTAGAGGAGACATAAGTTGAGGATACCAAAACAATGAGTAGAGTAGCAGAACTTAACTGAACATTTGGTTTCATTTCAAGGGTTTTACTAAATCATGTTATTGGAAGTGAAACAAAATAAAACAAATCCACTTTTTTCTGAGCTACACAGATGTCCCAGAGTTACATTTATCAAGTTAACATTTATCAATATAAGCTTTAACTTTACTGGCTACAAGTCTAAAGAGAATAAATCCCTTTGTCCTTCACTGAACCAGACAAACGTGTTCTGAAAAATTCTCAGTCACTTTATTTATGTAATTTTCCCATGCAATTTGGGCAATCAAACGCACAAATAGAGAAAGCAAAACCCTATTGTTTTAGTTATTTTGTTTGCCCAGCATTTGATCAGTATATTCCGAATTAATGGAAGTCATTGGCAACAATTCCCCCTTTAATTCAGCTCATAAACCTATTGATCCTGTGCTCACTCATCTGGGAGCATGCTCAAAGGGAGCACGAGTTGGGGAATCAGCACTAGATTGTTGTAGCCCCATCTCCAACCCATGTCACTTCTAGTGTGTCTCTCCACTGGGAGTGGGCAATCAGTGAACGTACCTCAGGATTTCATCTCCTACAAGGTGCGGTTATGTAACAGGTAAAAGGTACCCTGCTGAGATAGAAGCCACTTCTGTGCTAATTTATGAATTTCTATTCTCTAGTTGCACTTGACAGTTGAGTCATTTGTTTTACAAACAGGTCTCTGGATTATAAATTACAAATGTATCTCTGCCCTAATTAGCTTGAACGTGAATATCCTGATCCTGTAGGCATCCTTACTTTGAGGTAAAAGACTGCCAGGAATCACCAAAGTTCGCATACACTTTCTTCATGCTCTCATGTCACACTCCTGTGCACGATTTTTCTTGCCTTAAGGGAAGAGTGCACATAGGAACACAGTACAAGCACATTTAGCACTTGTCAGTGAACTTTAACAATTGGAAATTCCACCATTGTATTTCACAACCAGAAGTCCTGATCCTTAATGCACATACCCTGTACAGATGTAACTGTTATGTTAGTGTATCTGGCTTTGAGACTTTGAGATAACTGCTTGTAGTTTTCAACGTTTTCAAGGAGATTGATGCAATGGACTTATGTTCCACACAAATCTTTTATGATCCAACAAAATTGCATTTTGTTAGGGGAATATAACTTCCAGACGTGATTTGGTTTTCTGAAAACTGGTAAATTTGATTTGACATTTATACTAGCTGAAAAATTGAATGAGATGTGCAAGAAGTATATCTTCCCAATTCTGCAATCCCAGGTAACGCTCTTGCTAGCAAATTGATGGCGATCTGTTTCTGTGGGGGATGCCTCTTGAAAAGAATTTTTAAGATCCTCAAGTGATCTTCAAAGGTCATTTGATGGCAGTCATCAGTGAATGTCACTAAACCTCCTCTGGGATTTCCTTCCTGTCCCTCTTGACCGAGTTGAAAACATATATATTTTCTCGAATCCCATTTCTCCCCTTTCGTTTTTATAAAATTTATTCTATAAAATTGACCTCATCCTATTAAGGGTGAATTTCACTTCAAATATAGTATTGGTGTAAAGCAGGCCCGGCTTGGCTTCGAAGCAAAGCGGTGTAATTACCTACATTACAACAGTGACTACGCTTCAAAAACAGTACTTCATTGGCTATAAAGCACTTTAGGATGTCCTGAGGTCGTAAATGGTGCTGTCAAAATGCAAGCTCTTTGCTTCTTTCCAGAGAACTTGTTTAGGGTTGGACAATGTAGGTAGTGTAACTCCAGTGCTGTGTCACAATTAGTTTGCAAAGTATTCAGGAGGTTCTTGGGACATTTTGTTAACCTACTTGTCCTTAAATCTTAATGAGAGAGGAGAAATTCTCCCCTCTCTGCTCTCTGAATATTGGAATTTCTAACTTCTGGGAAACAGTTCCACCCACACATGTATCCAGGCATGGACAGAGCTCTCTCCTAAGCTGGAACCTGGGGGTTAGGGTTATGAGGAAATGTTAAAGTTTGGATTGATCTATTTAGAAAACCAGGAGATTTTGCGATAAACTAATAGACATAGAAACATAGAAGATAGGAGCAGGAGTAGGCCATTCGGCCCCTCGAGCCTGCTCCACCATTCAATGAGATCATGGCTGATCATCCAATTTCAGTACCCTGTCCCTGCTTTGTCCCCATATCCCTTGATCCCTTTAGCCTTAAGAAATATATCCAACTCCCTCTTGAATATATTTAATGAATTGGCCTCTACTACTTTCTGTGGTAGAGAATTCCACAGGTTCACCACTCTCTGGGTGAAGAAATTCCTCCTAATTTCTGTAGTAAATGGCTTACCCCTTATCCTTAGACTGTGACCCCTGGTCCTGGACTCCCCGACCACCGGGAGCATCCTTCCTACATCTAGTCTGTCCCGTCCTGTTAGAATTTTATAAGTTTCAATGAGATCCCCTCTCATTCTTCTGAACTCCAGCAAGTAGAAGCCCAATTGACCCAATCTCTCCTCATACGTCATTCCTGCCATCCCAGGTATCAGCTTGGTGAACCTTCGCTGAACTCCCTCCATGGCAAGAACATCCTTCCTCAGATAAGGCGACCAAAACTGCACACAATACTCAAGATGTGGTCTCACCAAGGCCCTGTACAACTGCAGCAAGACATCCTTGTTCCTATACTCAAACCCTCTCACTACGAAGGCCAACATTCCATTTGCTTTCTTAACCGCCTGCTGCACCTGCATGCTTACCTTCAGCGACTGGTGCACAAGGACACCCAGGTCTCGTTGCACTTCCCCTTCTCCCAATCTATTGCCATTCAGATAATAATCTGCCTTCCTGTTTTTGACACCTGTTGTTAAGGAGTAAAGCCTTTGGCCTTGTTAAGTCCGTGAATGATTGAGACACAGACTAGCAGGAGAGAAACAAACAAGTCTTTACTGGTGAAAGGCATAAACGAAACTAAAACAACAGAGGCTCTCTAGCGCCTTTTATACAGGGGTGGTCACTGCCGGTACTGCAGTCTGAGACCAGTTATTCTCTTAAAGGTACATACACAACAATTCCTCCCCTTTTAGATAAACAGTACATAACATTCATTTAACAACTAATGATAACGAATTACAATCACAATTACTGTTGCTAGATACATTGGTTAAGTTTAAGCAATTATAAGTTCAGTCTTTGAGGAGGCTTCCTGATTCTGTCTGGATAACGCCTCTTTGGAGTATCAGGTTCTTCTGGCAAAGTTGAGTCAGAATCAATGTCGTTGTTTGGTTCATCTGCTTCCAATATTACCGGTTCTGCGGTAGCTGCAATTGGAACATCGATTTCATTACCAGGTGTATCAGATCGTGGTGTGGAGTTGACGTTTTCCAGTGACTCTAGAATCTGGTCAGCATGGTGTCTTACAATGCTCTCCCCAACGTCCACGGTATACATGAAAGGTCCTTGTCGTGTACAAATCGTTCCTGGCTGCCATTTCTTAGTGTGGTAGTCCCGGGCCAAAACTGGTTGACCTATCTTAAAACTCCTGGTCGGTCTTTCATTCATATTCTGAAACTGCCTGTTCTCCACATCTCTTCGGACGTTTGGCTTAACCAAACCCAAGCGGCATCGTAGTCTTCGATTGAAGAACATCATGGCTGGAGTTTGGTTGGTAACCGCATGTGTCGCATTCCGGTAGGCAAACAAGAAGTTGTCCACCTTGTGTTGTAGGGGTATATCTTCATTACACATTGCCTTGATAGCCTTCTTGAATGTTTGGACAAACCTCTCGGCCAATCCATTAGTGGCTGGATGATATGGGGCAGATGTGTAATGCTTAACACCATTGTTCTTTAAGAACCTCCGGAACTCTTCAGACACAAACTGTGGTCCATTGTCAGAGCAAATCTGTTCAGGCAGCCCATTCCTGGCGAATATGGTTCGTAAAACTGCGATAGTTTTTTCCGTGGTGGTTGAGGACATTTTTATTACCTCTGGCCACTTTGAATGTGCATCCACCGCAATTAAAAACATCGAGTCCATGAAGGGACCAGCAAAATCAATGTGCACCCTTTGCCAAGGAGATGAGGGCCACTCCCATGGATGCAGAGGAGCATGTGGTGGGGCGTTTTGGACCTTCTGGCATCCTGCACAGCTCTTGGTCATCTCTTCGATTTCTCTATCGATACCCGGCCATCACACAAACGCTCTGGCTAAGCTCTTCATTTTTACCACACCCAGATGACCCTCATGAAGCTCATTGAGCACTCTATCCGTCAACTTAGGTGGAATTACTACTCTGGATCCACACATCAAGGTTCCTCTGCACACTGACAGCTGTTCTCTTCTTGGCAAAAATGCTGGCAGCAGTGGTTCGCCATGTGCTGGCCATCCCTTCACCGTTAAATCATAGACCCGTGATAGTGTCGGGTCATTCCGTGTTTCCTTTTCTATGTTTGCATTCGTCACAGGGAGACATTCGACTATGGTGGAGTGGAATAACTCCATTGGATCCACTGCAAGGTCTTCTTCTTCCACCGTCGGCAACGGTAGACGTGACAATCAATTAGCATTTCCATGCTGCTTAGTTCCCCTGTACTCGATGTCATATTGGTGTGCCCCTAGGAAAAGGGACCATCTCTGCAGCCGTTGTGCTGTCATTATCGGTACTCCCTTCTGAGGGTTGAAAATGGAGACAAGAGGTTGATGATCGGTTAGTAGAGTAAATTTTTGACCGTGCAGATAATGATTGAACTTCTTCACCCTCCACACTAGGCTGAGGGCCTCTCTGTCAATCTGGGCGTAGTTACGCTCGGCAGAAGTTAACGAGCGTGACGCAAAAGCTATCGGCCTCTCCAACCATCAAGGAATTTATGTGACAGTACCGCCCCAATGCCGTAGGGAGACGCATCACACGCCAGCCTGATTGGCAGTGCTGGGTTGTAGTGAGCCAATATTTCCTTCGAAGTGATTAAGTCCTTACTCTTCTGAAAAGCATGTTTACAATCATCGCTCCATTTCCATGCTACCCCCGTTCGTAGCAGGGCGTTCAGTGGATGCAGAATTGTCGACAAATTCGGCAAAAACTTATGATAGTAATTCACCAACCCGAGGAATGACCTCAGTTGCGACACATTTTCAGGCGCTGGGGCCTTAACAACCGCTTCAATTTTGTCAGGGGACTTATGTAACCCCTTTTCATCAATCACGTGGCCACAATACGATATCTGTTTCTTAAAAAATTCGCACTTGGGGCGGTTGGCTCGCAGCCCATGTTCCCATAGCCTAGTAAGCACCTGTTCTAGGTTGTTAAGGTGTTCACTGTCATCTTCACCTGTTACAAGGATGTCGTCCAAGTAACACTGAGTCCCCGGAATCCCTTGCAGGACTTGTTCCATCGCTCTTTGCCATATCGCCGGAGCCGATGCTACCCCGAATACCAATCGATGATACTGGTAAAGACCTTTGTGAGTGTTTATCGTGAGATACTTCCTAGAGGACTCATCAACCTCCATCTGCAAATATGCTTGTGCTAGGTCAATTTTTGTAAAACGCTTCCCTCCAGACAGTGAGGCGAAGATGTCTTCTATCCTTGGAAGAGGATATTGTACTGTGTGAAGGACAGGGTTCACCGTCACCTTGAAATCCCCACAGATGCGAATCTTCCTTGGCTCTCCGGACTTATTGCTTAACGTTTTCTTCATGACAGGAACAATGGGTGTCGCCCACTCGCTCCAGTCGACCTTAGACAACACGCCTGCCTTCTCCAGATTCTCCAGCTCTGCCTCGACGGCTGGACGAATTGCATATGGCACCGGTCTCGCTTTGAAAAACTTGGGAACTGCATTCTCTTCTATTTTTAACGAGGCGGTTACGCTTTTAAGCGTGCCCAGTTCTTGTGGAAATACCTCTTTGGCGTTAGCTAAGATTGTTGACAATCGTCCAGGAGTGACGTCTTCATCTTTTTTACCGTCCACCGTCATTGCATGAATGGAATGCCAATCTAAGTTTATCTTCCTGATCCATTCCCGTCCCAATAACGGTGGTCCACCATTTGGCAGTATGTAGAGATACAATTTCCGTATTTTCTTGCCATTGTATTCGACAGGCACCCTTATTTTTCCTCTGGGGTATACTTTTTGCCCCGTATACGTCGTCAAGACGATGGATGTCTCTCTCAAGGGTATGTGTGAAAATAACTGCTCATAGTCTCGTCGATTCATGATGGTTAGCGCTGATCCTGTATCCAATTCCATTTTAACTTGGGACCCTGCTATCGTGAGGGTGACCCAAATGGTTCGGTGATCCTCTTTTGCGATTACATTGTGAAGTTTGAGACAGTTTAATCTCCTGTTCTCGGATTCACTATCGCTCATCTGGTCTTCGGAACAACTGTCCGTCATCTTTTGTACTTTCTTGTACGGTTCCTTAGTAGCCTTTTTGTTGTCGCTGGTCTTCTTCCCAGACCTACAAACTCGTACAATGTGTCTAATCTTCCCGCATTGTCTGCATATTTTGTCTTTGGACCAGCAGTCCTTCTGGTCATGGTTAGTTCTGCCGCAGCGATAACATTTTGCAAATCCCCGTGTCATTTCGTGGGTGCCGTATTCCTGTGATTTTTGTTGAATTTCTGCTGCTCCCCTGGCTGCTGCTTCATACGATACTGCCACGCTGAAAGCCTTATCTAGTGTCAGCTCTTTTTCTGCGAGTAACTTCTTCTGTGTTCCTTCACTCAGGAGTCCACAGACAAATTTGTCCCATAGGGTATCTGCCAGTCCTGCTCCGAACTGGCAGTGCTTTGATAGCTTGCGTAGTTCCGTAAGATACTCAGCATTGCTCTCATCTTTGTGCTGAGTTCTCCTGTGGAATTTAAATCTTTCTGCTATCAACAGCGGTGCAGGGTTTAAGTGCTCCTGTAGAACAGCAACAATTTCGTTAAAACTCTTCGCCTTCGGTTTGGCTGGAGTAATCAGATCCCGCAATAGACCGTACGTTCTGGCGCCCATTACGTTTAGCGATATTGATGCCTTTTTTCCCTCCGCTATTTCATTTGCCTCGAAATATACTTCGACTCTTTCCACATACGTGGTCCAGTCCTCTAATGTATTATCAAAAGCAGTGATACAGCCAGTCTTCGGCATCTTGCAAATCTAAAATGGCGCGCTTTGCCTTCTTCTCTGATTTAACAAAATGGCGCCTCCCGCGCTTTTCCTTCTTCCCCCGCTGTTGTTAGCGCTGCTTTCCACGGTTTCTTGCGCGTATTCTTTTTCTTTTATTATTTTCCCGTCGTGGAGCGGACCCTCTGGAACAGTTCCCTCCCTCTTCTGAGGTCCAAACGCTGCCCAGCTTCGAAACACCGGCCGCGCCCTGTATGCTCCACCCTCTCTCTCTCTCCTTGCTTCCCGACTCGCTGCCCGGCCCCGTTGCAGCCCAGGAAGGATCAGAGCACTACCTGCCACCAGCCCGATTAGCTGGGAAACCACGGACCGAGGAACCCAGCCTGGCTCTGGACAGTCTCTCCTGCAAGTTTTGAAATCGATGATTGACGGTCGACGCCCGTTTCTCGAGTTTCAATGGCCTATTTTTTTTTTTTTTCTTCTTTCTTCTTTCTTCTGGCTCCGACCTTCAACACGTTGTCGGAGCTGTTGCTGAGTTGCAGGTAAGTTTGTTTCTAACTCGTCGCCAGTGTTAAGTCCGTGAATGATTGAGACACGGACTAGCAGGAGAGAAACAAACAAGTCTTTACTGGTGAAAGGCATAAACGAAACTAAAACAACAGAGGCTCTCTAGCGCCTTTTATACAGGTGTGGTCACTGCCGGTACTGCAGTCTGAGACCAGTTATTCTCTTAAAGGTACATACACAACGGGCCTGAAATCAATGTTTTGTATGGGATTATGTCTTATTAATATCTAATGCAATCAGTCCCAATAATACCAGTGAAATCTACTTAGTAGTACCTAAAAATTGATACGAAAGGTTTTCCCATTGCCACAGTTTATGCTGATCATGGGTGCTTAACAATGATGACACTCAATTTAAGCATCAGTGGAAAAAGTGCATACATCGCAACCGTGTTATTTTTGGTAGTGGTGTTGCTCCACTGTCTTTATAACATGTCTAAAATCGCAATGCCATCCCCATTTGGCTGGGTGAATTGATGTGGTCATAATCCTTCATACCTGAAGGCAAGGACCCTTGTTGGAGAGAAAAATCAGTCTCGGTGAGTCTTGCTGGTCATCGCTAACGCCAGCACAAGAGAGGAGAGTCTCCGACACATTTCATAGACCCCAGCCTGTCTGGGTATAGCAGGCTGCTGGTATTCATGTTTCCATTGTTGGTACTTCTTCTTTAGGACAAACACATATAAGATTCTAAGAGGGCTTGACAGGGTAGATGCTGAGAGGCTGTTTACCCTGGCTGGAGAGTCTAGAACTAGGGGGCATAGTCTCAGGATAATGGGTCGGCCATTTAGGACAGAGATGAGGAGAAATTTCTTCACTCAGAGTGTTGTGAATCTTTGGAATTCCCTGCCAGAGCGCTGTGGATGCTGAGTCGTTGAGTATATTCAGGGCTGAGATCGATAGATTTTTGGACTCTAAGAGAATCAAGGGATATGGGGATAGAGCAGGAAGGTGGTGTTGAGGTCGAAGATCAGCCACGATCTTTTTGAATGGCGGAGCAGGCTCGAGGGGCTGTATGGCCTACTCCTGTTCCTAATTCTTATGTTCTTAACACACGTTTACTTATAACACCTGGCACTATCATGTATCCCTGCTTGGCAATTTGTATGATCAGCCTGAATATTTTCCCAGCTGTTGACAGTGGATTCAGTTAGTTTCTGGTTTTGTTTGAGCATGTCCTTGTATCTATTTCACTGCCCACCCAGCTCCCACTTGTCTTTTCAGGTTCACTGTACAGGATATTTCTTGGCATTCCGGATGCAATGTGGCATTCTGGTAGTGATCTCTGTAAGAATCCCATGTGACCCTGGAACTTTACTGGACACCATTCCCTTGATGGTTTCACTAACCTAAAGAATTGTGACCACATACACATTGTCATATTGTGATCACTGTCAAGGGCTTACATAGAATTACATAGAATGTACAGCACAGAAATAGGCCATTTGACCCACCAGGTCCATGCCAGTGTATGTTCTACATGAGGCTCCTCCCACCCCTCTTCATCTCACCCTATCAGCATAACCTTCTATTCCTTTCTCCCTCAAGTGTTTAATTTAGCTTCCCCTTAAATGCATCTATGCTATTTGCCTCAATTACTCCATTTCATAGCAAATTCCATATTCTAACCACTCTCTGGGTAAAGAAGTTTTTCCTGAATTACCTATTGGATTTATTAGTGACTATCTTATATTTATGGCCCCTAGTTTTGGTCTCCCCCACAAGTGGAAACATCTTCTCTACATCTATCCTATCAAACTCTTTCACAATCTTAAAGATCTCCATCAGGTCATACCTCTTTTCTAGAGAAAACAGCACCAGCCTGTTCATTCTTTCCTGAGAAATATAAGCTCTCAGTTCAGATATCATACATATTAATGCATATCAATGAATACTCCATTCAACAGTTCATCAAAGTGTGTAAATTATCTCTGCAGGATGTCAACCTTGCAATGACTAGGGTGACACTAACTGTAATCATTAGAGGCGTAGTATTGGTATACTTACGACCCTCCTCCTCCTCGAATGCAATATAGAAGCATTTTGTGTCATTCTGCTCTGCATAGCATTGGATTCCATCAGCTTTCTTGGCCCACCAATGACATTTGCCAGAACCTAGCTTGGACCATGTCTTCCTTTACAGGCAAGTTGAGATCAAGCAGCTGACTATTGTGTGGCCTTTGTTTCTTCTGAAGCATGTTCTTCTTGAATTGTTAATCTTATAAGAAAGCAAAGAAAGACTTGCATTTATCAAGTGCCTTTCACGGCAACTGGACGCCTCAAAGCGCTTTGCAGCCAATGAAGTACTTTTTGGAGTGTAGTAACTGTTGTAATGTAGGAAACATAGCAGCCAATTTGTGCACAGCAAGCTCCCACAAACAGCCATGTGATAATGACTAGATAATCTGTTTTTGTTATGTTGACAGAGGAACAAATATTGGCCAGGACACCAGAGATAACTCCCCTGCTCTTCTTCAAAATAGTGCCCTTGCTGCTCTCACTGCTTCTTCCAAGTGTTGTTCTTCATGGAGGAGTACTGATTCATCAGCTGAGGGAGGGCAGTAGGTGATAATCAGCAGCAGGTTTCCTTGCCCATGCTTGACCTGAGACTTCATGGGATCCGGCGTCAATGTTGAGTACTCCCAGTGCCACTCCTTCCCATCTGTAAACCACTGTGCCGCCACCCCTGGTGGGTCTGTCCTGCCGGTGCGACAGGACATACCCAGGGATGGTGATGGAGGAGTTTGGGACATTTTTAAAAATTTGTTTATAGGATCTGGGCGTCATTGGCAAGGCCAGCTTTTATTGCCCATCCCTAGTTGCCCTTGAGAAGGTGGTGGCGGTGAGCTGCCTTCTTGAACCGCTGCATTCCGTGTGGTGAAGGTACTCCCACAGTGCTGTTAGGTAGGGAGTTCCAGGATTTTGACCCAGCAACGATGAAGGATCTGCGATATATTTCTAAGTCAGGATGATGTGTGATTGGAGGTGGTGGTGTTCCCATGCATCTGCTGCCCTTGTCCTTCTAGGTGGAAGAGGTCATGGGTTTGAGAGGTGCTGCCGAAGAAGCCTTGGCGAGTTGCTGCAATGCATCTTGTAGATGGTGCACACTGCAGCCACGGTGCGCCGGTGGTGGAGGGAGTGAATGTTTAAGGTGGTGGATGGGTTGCCAATCAAATGAGTTGCTTTGTCCTAGATGGTGTCGAGCTTCTTGAGTGTTGTTGCAGCTGCACTCATCAAGGCAAGCGGAGAGTATTCCATCACACTCCTCACTTGTGCCTTGTAGATGGTGGAAAGGCTTTGGGGAGCCAAGACGTGAGACACTCACCGCAGAATACCTAGCCTCTGACCTGCTCTTGTTGCCACAGTATTTATGTGGCTGGTCCAGTTAAGTTTCTGGTCAATGGTGACTACCAGGATGCTGATGGTGGGGGATTCAATGATGGTAATGCCGTTGAATATCAACGGGAGGTGGTTAGAGTCTCGCTTGTTGGAAATAGTCATTGCCTGGCACATCTGTGGCGCGAATGTTACCTGCCACTTGTCAGCCCAAGTCTGAACGTCGTCCAGGTCTTGTTGCATGTGGGCATTATCTGAGGAGTTGTGAATGGCACTGAACACTGTGCAGTCATCAGCGAACATCCCCATTTCTGACCTTTTTGGAGCGAAGGTCATTGATGAAGCAGCTGAAGATGGTTGGGCCTAGGACACTGCCCTAAGGAACTCCTGCAACAATGTCGTGGGGCTGTGATGATTGACCTTCAATCACCACAACCAACTTCGTTTGTGCTAGGTATAACTCCAGCCAGAGCGTTTTCCCCCTGATTCCCATTGACTTCAATTTTACTAGGGCTCCTTGATGCCACATTCGGTCAAATGCTGCCTTGATGTCAAGGGCAGTCACTCTCATGTCACATCTGAAATTCAGCTCCTTTGTCCATGTTTGGAACAAGGCTGTAATGAGGTCGGGAGCCAAGTGGTCTTGGCGGAACCCAAACTGGCTGAGCAGGTTATTGGTGAGTAAGTGCCACCTGATAGCACTGTCGATGACTCCTTCCACCACTTTGCTGATGAGTGAGAGTAGACTGATATGGCGGTAATTGGACAGATGGGATTTGTCCTGCTTTTTGTGGACAGGACATACCTGGGCAGTTTTTCACATTGTCGGATAGAAGCCAGTTTTGTAGCTGTACTGAAACAGCTTGGCTAGAGGCGCGACTAGTTCTGGAGCACAAGTCTTCAGCACGATATCTGGGACGTTGTCGTGGCCCATAGCTTTTGCTTTATCCAGTGCGCTCAGCCGTTTCTTGATATCACGTGGAGTGAATCAAATTGGCTGAAGACTGGCTTCTGTGATGATGGGGACCTCGGGAGTAGGCCGATATGGATCATCCACTTGACACTTCTGGTTGAAGATGGTTGCGAACACTTCAGCCTTGTCTTTTGCACTCACGAGCTGGGCTCCATCATCATTGAGGATGGGGATATTCTTGGAGCTTCCTCCTCCCGTTAGTTGTTTAATGGTCCACCATTCGCGACTAGATGTGGCAGGACTGCAGAGCGTTGAGCTGATCCATTGATTGTGGGTTCGCTTAGCCCTGTCTATAGCATGCTGCTTCCACTTTTTAGCATGCATGTAGTCCTGTGTTGCAGCTTCCCCAGGTTGGCACTTCATTTTTAGGTACGCTTGGTGCTGCTCATTAGTTGAAAGGTATGATTCTGTGCATGTGACTATGTCAGGCTGTTGCTTGACTAGTCTGCAGGACAGCTCTCCCAATTTTGGCAGAAGTCCCCAGATGTTGGTAAGAAGGGCTTTGCAGGGTCGACTGGGCTGCGTGTGCCGTTGCCGTGTCCGTAGCCGGTGCCGAGCTGGTCCGTCCGATTTCATTGTTTTTATTGCCTTTCGCAGCGGTTTGTTACAACTGAGTGGCTTGCTATGCCATTTCAGAGGGCAGTTAAGAGTCAACCACATTGCTGTGGGTCTGGAGTCACATATAGGCCAGACCGGGTAAGGACAGCAGATTTCCTTCCCTAAAGGGCATTAGTGAACCAGATGAGATTTTTACGACAATCCGATAGTTTCATGGTTACCATTACTGATACTAGTAATTATTCCAGATTTATTTAATTTACTGAATTTAAATTCTCCAGCTGCCATGGTGGGATTTGAACTCAAATCTCTTGATCATTAGTCCAGGCCTCTGGATTACTAGCCCAGTTACATTACTACTACGCTACCATTCCCAAAAATTTATATAGCGTCTTTCACGACCACCGAACATCTCAAAGCACTTTACAGCCAATGAAGTGCTTTTGAAGTGTAGTCACTGTTGTAAAGTAGGAAACACGGCAGCCAATTTGCGCACAGCAAGCTCCCACAAACAGCAATATGATAATGACCAGATAATCTGTTTTTGTTATGTTGGTTGAGGTATAAATATTGGCCAGGACACCGGGGCGAACTCCACTACTCTTCTTCAAAAATAGTGCCATGTGATATTTTACGTCCACCTCAGAGGGCAGATGGGGCCTCGGTTTAATGTCCCATCTGAAAGACGGCACCTCTGACAGTGCAGCTCTCCCTCAACACTGCACTGGGGCCCACTATCCAGGGCTCTTCAGATACTACCATTCATGCGCAGGGCAATTACCCAAAAGTATGTTAATGATCATAGAAATCATAGAAACATACAGCACAGAAGGAGGCCATTTGGCCTGTCATGCCTGTGCTGGCTCTTTGAAAGAGGATGACCAATTTTCAGAGGAGAAGCCCGTGGAACAACACCACAACACGAGTCAGTCCCATCGAGATAAAAGAGATAAAGGGGAGAAAATTGTAAAAATAATTTTTGATTAATTTGATGCTGTACAGCAACAACTTTCATTTATATTATGCCTTCAATGTAGAGAAATGCCCCAAGGCGCTACACAAAGGGTAATCAAACAAATGGATGCTAAACCTAAGAAGGAGATATTAGGAAAGCAGAACTAAAGCTTGCTCTAACAAATGGGCTTAAAGGAAGGTCTTAAAGGAGGTGGAGAGGTGGAGGGATTTAGGGAGGGAATTTCAAAGCATGAGGCCCAGGCAGCTGAAGGCACAGTTGCCAATAAAGTGGTGAAGGCAGGCCAGAGTCAGAGGAACAGAGGGCTGGGGGAGTTGCAGAGCTGAAGCAGGTTACAGAGATAGGGATTTAAACACAAGAATGAGAATTTTAAATTTGAGCTGGGGGAGTGGAAACTAATGCAGGTGATGAGAACAAGGGCGATGGGTGAGCAGGACTTGGCATATGATAGTGCAGCAGAGTTTTAGATGATCAGAGGGTGGAGGGTGTGAGGCTGGCCAGGGGAACATTGGAATCGTCAAGTCTGGGAGTGCCAGAGGCATGGACAAGGGCAAAGCTGGACGTGAAAAAGGCATGGATGATAAGGCAGCCGCTCCACTCTACCTCACATACTGGAGCAGACAGCGTTATGTCGTTTTTTTTTTGGTGTTTTGGGGTATTTGCCTGGTCAGTCAGCCATGTGTCTGAGCTGTTCCAGCCCCGTGCGGTTCGAATCGCTTCACCTTTGGTTCTGACCACCGGACTTATTTCAGTAGCGATGTAGACAAGACGAGACCAGTGGTTGGGTGCAAAGAAAACCAATGTTTATTGAAATAAAGAATACATTGCTATACAGTGAGAATAATTATGAACACAGCACACTTTTACTTAACGGGGAGGAGAAAAGATGGACACATCGAGGGAAAATTGACTAAAATTACAATTTAACAAAATTCCCCTTTAGTTGCCACCCCTTATACCTATCTAGGTTGCCTTGTAATGGGCCAGAAAGTTTATGCTCACCAGTCTACGATGTTGAAATGCCTGCTCCATGCCCTGCCGTCTGCCTTGGATTTTTCAATGCCCAAAGTAGAGGTACCCCAGTAATTCAAAAGTAACTGCTGGTATTCCACTTCTTTGGGCGGGCTGTGACAGTCCTCCTGAAGGCAGGGTGCCGGAGGCGAGGCAGTAGAGAGAGAGCGAATGGCTTCCTGAGGGGCTATCTTTATACCCCATTGGGAGCCCTTATCTTCGCGCCCAAATCTGGACGTATCTGGGTCACACAAAAGGGACCAATCTGTCCCCATTGACTGTAATGGGTTTGAATGCGTTTCCATTTTGTTTGACTGGTTTATGAATAGAGCTGTCCCAGTTTAAAAATGTCTCGCTGATTTCTTGAGTGCTTGATAAACAAACCTTAAGTGTTAGTGTAAACAATCCTTTGTCCTGTGGTTACATTTCAACTGCAACTAGATTGACAGCAATCACTTAAGCCCTTGAGTCAACACTGCTAAGAGTTTGTGTAAACAAACAATCCTTTGTTCCTTGTTGAAGCTTCCTAACTGCAGTTGATTGACAGTTTCAAGTACTTCAGTATCAGAAGCTAGTATTTTTTTCAATCCTTTGTCATCCAGTGCTGGGAGATAGTCAGACAGGCTGTCCTTCTCTTTTGCCACGAGGCTTGCTGCAGCCATCTTTGAATGTCCTAGGTTTTTAAATACATTCCTACCAGGTCTCCTTTAATCAAATAATCTTCGGGGGCTGCAGAAATTTTGCAAAACTTACAGTCCCCCCTTGGATACTGAAACTTGCTTGCAGTATCCTATTTAAGGTGAGCAAAGATTTCTGACCCCCCACAAGCAACCTTCCCTTATACTTATCTATATCTATCTCTGATCCCCTGACACCTCCATCCCCCTTACTCAGAGAGAATCGCAGTGCATGGTAGGCATCTATCGATAGAAAAACATGATTATTTACAATAATACAAGCACAGAGGGGGTCCAATATCCCTGCACCACTTGTGACATCATAGAGCTTTATCACGATACAACAGATTAACACCATGCCAAAACATATTTGTTAAAAATACAAATGGAAGAAAACAAACTTCCCCTTTTCCTTTTTTTTTCTAATGCAATTGCCTGACACTTTAACAAATGGCACCATCCTTCAGCCAAAAATGTATTTCAAACTTCCACAATCTGCAAACACAACAATTCACAGGCATATGCAATTTGTTCATTTGACTCCAGACAAATAGTACAATCTCACAGTTAGGAAAAAAATTCACACATTATTTCCTTTGGAGTTGGGATCAGTACATAATACAAAATATACAATTAACAAGCCTTTTGTGAACACTTAACCTTAATCTGGATTTCCAATAACAGTTTAATTGCTGTGAACAATAATGTACCAAGTATTGTTACACATTCTACATGTCAATCAATGTGTTCTAGTGTGTGAAACTGAATAGAAAATTTAAATTACTTCTCACGGATAGCGTAATTATTTTCTATGCTAAAGTAAACAGTTATTAAAATATTTTCCAATGCTGTCTTTTCCTTGGGGTGACGATTCGTATCCTCGGGCACTGGAGGGAGGCCTCCCCATACGTGAAGCCGTCTCCCTAGAATACTGGGTTGAATTGGATCCCAGTCATCCTGGCCAGCTCCCCTCATGGGCATCTGCCTTCCGCAGACCCCTCCCTTCCCAAACCTGGGCTAGGGGTACTCCCTTCCCCGAGCATCCAAAAACACGATAGTCCTCCGCACCTTTCGAAACTCTGAAAAAGACTTTAAAAAAAACCATCTAGCCAGGTCCCCTGGCTCGGGGGAACGTGATCGGGTCCCGCGACCTCGGCTCACATAGACAACACTCTGGAATGGTTCCATGCTTAAAACTTATACTTTAATACTTAAAACTACCGATTGCAATATAAAATTTAAATTAACACACTCTAACTTACTTGTACACATTATTACACTTAAACAAAGCTATATATAAGCGCCACCTGTCTCCCGGCGGCTAGCCTAATCTCTGTTAGGACTATTGCAGGCTAATGCCTGCAGCAAAGCTGGACTGATCCCAACTTCTGGCCCCTCGCAGCTTATGGCTGCTTGTTGGGGACCTCTGTCTTTTGGCTTCTCCCTGACTCGGGAGCCCGCCCTTTTCCCCTGGAAAGCTGGTGACCATACTTTCCTCGGCTGGGGTACCCGAAGAGACCTCCTAGGGAGTGTCGCTGGTGGGGCTACCCTGGCAAGCGGACCCTTAGCTCGGGTCACAGTCCTTGCTGGCTGGGGACCTTCTCCCTCGGGTCCCTCTCATTCCCAAACCTGGGCTGGGGACGGGCAATCCCTCACCACCGGCTGCCGGTGGCTGGGAGTCTTCCCCTTCAGGTTTAAAACCTGGTTCAGGCTCCTCCCCAGAGTCCCATAAGAGAGGGGGAATCGCTCGGGCTGAGTGCTGGGGAACTTCTCCTTTCACGCACGCGACTACGCCTGCGTGTGCAGTCTGTGTGAGTGTACCCGCTGCAGGCTGAGGATTTCTAACCTCAGGTACAATCCCAGCTGCCCGTTTCCCTGCCTCCGGCTTAAACAATTTACATTGTTTAATATAACTAGCAGCCTGCCAGTAATCCTGTTCTAAATTCTTTCTCCTTACCAGGGCGGAATCTTGGGCTTGGACCTGCTTTTGGTCCGGGGCCAAAGCTGTCCCCTGTGTGCCTCCCTTGTCCCGGATTGCTGCTACCGGGCCTGATGTACAGGGGTCCCAGAACTCTCCTTCCCTGTCCCCCTGCTTGGCCACCTCGTCGGTCTTTTGGTTACCCTCCCATGTGGTATGGAGGGATCCTAAACCTATGGCCAAAGGTTTTGACCTTTCCCCAGCCTGCTCGTTCCCTGTGGATCCCATTAAGCTAAATGGGACCTTGTTAGACTGGGGTGAATTGGTCAGGTCTTCCGAATGGACCACCATGCTAGAAGTTCCAGTGTCCACCGAATATCTCCCCTGCACCGTCTTCACCCCCATCCTAACATAGGGTCTGCTCCCCTCAGCGTTTTCGTGGGGACACAGGTCGACAGACTGCGTTGGCTCTAGTCGTTACTGGGAGTGGGATGGGGCAGATGGGGTCAAAGCACTGGTGGTGGCTGCTACTCTCCCCTGGCCAGTCAGAAGAGACCGCATTGCCTCCAATAATGACTCGACCGGGGCAGGAGGAATTCCTGTCTCTACCTTTTGGACTGGGGCTGTGGGATTCTTAGCTTTATTGTCCTTCCAAGGATTTCTACAGTCTTTTCTCCAGTGACCATCCTTCCGGCACCCATAACAATTTAACTTAGCCTGGGAGAGACGGTTCCCCGCCTGGTTCCACTCTTTCTTATTCGGGCCCACAGGTTTAACCTCATGGACTTTTCCCTTGGGTCAGTGCGTCTCGGTACCACTCATGTTTCTAAATACTACTGTGAGCTGCTGGATCACCGCTTCTTCGGTGGACTTGGGGTTTCGGGGGTCAAACCAAGCCATGGCCTGGGCTTGGATCTGGGGTAGGCTGTTTGTCATAAGACAACGGAGCCAGTGAGTCAATTGGGCTGGGTTCAGTAATACCCACACTGGCATTCCCGGGCATGCGCTCCAGAAGACTGGCCACAGCCTGTCTGCGAACACCTGCGGGGACTCCCCTGGGAGATGTACCGTTCCCGGGCGAACGGACTACCATCATTGAGTCCCATGGCCTCCAATACCTCTTTCCTCAAATCCTCGTATTCTTTCTGCCCCCTTTTGCATTCGCCAGACAGGGTCTGGAGGAGATCACCTCCCAGGGCAAACAGCAGCATTTTAGCTTGCTCTGCATCATCGCAGTCATTAACACAAGCTGCTTGTTCTATCTCCCTGAAGTGCAGAGAGGGGTCTCCCTTTTTAGTGAGCTTGGGGATGTGGCAAACCATGGCCCTGAGCTGTTGGGTGCCATACGGCACCAAAAACTGATTCTGGATGGCCCCTGGGTCATCGTCATCAATGGGCGGACCGTAACTCCGTTGTCAGAGGGGGTACACTGGTCCTGGTCCTGGCCTATCTAGCGGGGCCTGCTGTGCTTCATCTACCACCTCATCCTCCACCCCCCCTTGCTGCCAGAGCTCCTGAAAGCTTGGAGCTGTGGGTGGCGGTCGTGGGACCTCTGATTCCCTAACCAACTTTGTTCTGGGTGTTGCCTGTGCGATGGTTCTATTTGGTTTGCCGGTAAAGTCTGACTGGCCTATCTTCAGGCTGATAAGACATATCATCCCCTTTGCTCTCTTTAAAGCCATATTCAAGCTTTCTATCTCTTCCTTACAGGGGCCATGATCTGCTTCCTCAAACCCTTGGTCGCAGGCCAGCTTATACGCTGCCTTTACCTCCCTAAACTTTTCCTCCTGCTCTCTTACTTCTTGTATGAGGCGGGCATTCTCCTCCCATACCCTCATCTCATTACTCTTGGCCTCTGTAACTACGCACTTCAGGTACTCTAACTCGTGCCTCATGTGGCTTTTGTCCTCACTAAACTGGTCCACCAGGTGCTCTATCTTGGCCAGGTATTCTTCAATCTCCATTTCCTTATCCCAACTCTCTGCTTTAACTCCCCTAAGCTTGCGGGTACCTAACCACAAACAGATCAGTGGTGTGATAAAAAGAAAACCAATAACTGCTGCTCTCTCCAGATCCAGACCATCGTCTGTTACATCGCATACCGTCGCCGGCGGTCCTGTCGTGGTCGTCATTTTGTAGTTTTTTTTTTGGTGTTTTGGGTATTTGCCTGGTCAGTCAGCCGTGTGTCTGAGCTGTTCCAGCCCCGTGCAGTTCGAATCGCTTCCCCTTTGGTTCTGACCGCCGGACTTATTTCAGTAGCGATGTAGACAAGACGAGACCAGTGGTTGGGTGCAAAGAAAACCAATGTTTATTGAAATAAAGAATACATTGCTATACAGTAAGAATAATTATGAATACAGCACACTTTTACTTAACGGGGAGGAGAAAAGACGGACACATCGAGGGAAAATTGACTAAAATTACAATTTAACAAAATTCCCCTTTAGTTGCCACCCCTTATACCTATCTAGGTTGCCTTGTAATGGGCCAGAAAGTTTATGCTCACCAGTCTATGATGTTGAAACGCCTGCTCCATGCCCTGCAGTCTGCCTTGGATTTTTCACCGCCCAAAGTAGAGATACCCCTGCAAAGTCCTCCTTACCAACATCTGGGGGCTTGTGCCAAAATTGGGAGAGCTGTCCCACAGACTAGTCAAGCAACAGCCTGACATAGTCATAATTACCAAATCATACCTTACAACCAATGTCCCAGACACCACCATCACCATCCCTGGGTATGTCCTGTCCCACCAGCAGGACAGACCCACCAGAGGTGGTGGCACCGTGGTATACAGTCAGGAGGGAGTAGCCCTGGGAGTCCTCAACATTGACTCAGGACCCCATGAGGTCTCATGGCATCAAGTCAAATATGGGCAAGGAAACCTCCTGCTAATTATCACCTACTGCCCTCCCTCAGCTGATGAATCAGTACACCTTCATGTTGAACACCAATTGGAACAAGCACTGAGAGTGGCAAGGGCACAAAATATCCTCTGGGTGGGGGACCTCAATGTCCATCACCAAGAGTGGCTCGGTAGCACCACTACTGACCGAGCTGGCCAAGTCCTAAAGGACACAGCTGCCAGACTGGGTCTGCGACAGGTGGTGAGGGAACCAACAAGAGGGAAAAACCTACTTGATCTCGTCCTCACCAATCTACCTGTTGCAGATGCATCTGTCCATGACAGCATTGGTGGAAGTGACCACCACATAGTCCTTGAGGAGAGGAAGTCCCGTCTTCATGTTGAGGATACCCTCCACCGTGTTGTGTGGTACTACCGCCGTGCTAAATGGGACAGATTTCGAACAGATCTGGCAACTCAAAACTGGGCATCCATGAGGCGCTGTGGGCCATCAGCAGCAGCAGAATTGTATTCAACCACAATCTGTAATCTCATGGCCCAGCATATCCCTCACTCTACCATTACCATCAAGCCGGGAGATCAACCCTGGTTTAACGAAGAGTGCAGGAGAGCATGCCGGGAACAGCACCAGCCATACCGAAAAATGAGGTGTCAACCTGGTGAGGCTACAACACAGGACTACTTGCATGCCAAACAACGGAAGCAACATGCGATAGACAGAGCTAAGCGATCTCACAACCATTGGATCAAATCAAAGCTCTGCAGTCCTGCCACATCCAGTCGTGAGTGGTGGTGGACAATTAAACAGTTAACAGGAGGAGGCGGCTCCAAAAACATCCCCATCCTCAATGATGGTGGAGCCCAGCACGTGAGTGCAAAAGACAAGGCTGAAGCATTTGCAACTATCTTCAGCCAGAAGTGCCAAGTGGATGATCCATCTCGGCCTCCTCCTGAGGTCCCCAGCATCACAGATGCCAGTCTTCAGCCCATTCAGTTCACTCAATGTGATGTCAAGAAACAGCTGAAGACACTGGATACTGCAAAAGCTATAGGCCCTGACAACATTCCGGCAATAGTACTGAAGACTTGTGCTCCAGCACTAGCTGCGCCCCTAGCCAAGCTGTTCCAGTACAGCTACAACACTGGCATCTACCCGGCAATGTGGAAAATTGCCCAAGTATGTCCTGTTTACAAAAAGCAGGACAAATCCGACCCGGCCAATTACCGTCCCATCAGTCTATTCTCAATCATCAGCAAAGCGATGGAAGGTGTCATCGACAGTGCTATCAAGCGGCATTTACTTAGTAATAACCTGCTAACTGATGCCCAGTTTGGGTTCTGCCAGGGCCACTCAGCTCCTGACCTCATTACAGCCTTGTTCCAAACATGGACAAAAGAGCTGAACTCAAGAGGTGAGGTGAGAGTGATTGCCCTTGACATCAAGGCAGCATTTGATCGAGTGTGGCATCAAGGAGCCCTAGCAAAACTGAAGTCAATGGGAATCAAGAGGAAAAGTCTCCATTGGTTGGAATCATACCTAGCACAAAGGAAGTTGGCTGTGGTTGTTGGAGGTCATTCATCTCAATCACATGACATCACTGCAGGAGTTCCTCAGGGCAGTGTCCTAGGCCCAACCATCTTCAGCTGTTTAATCAATGACCTTCCCTCCATCATAAGGTCAGAAGTGGGGATGTTCGCTAATGATTGCACACTGTTCAGCACCATTCGAGACTCATCAGAAACTGACGCAGTCCGTATCCATATGCAGCAAGACCTGGACAACATTCAGACTTGGGCTGACAAGTGGCAAGTAATATTCGCACCACACAAGTGCCAGGCAATGACCATCTCCAACAAGCGAGATTCTAACCATCTCCCCTTGACATTCAATGGCATTACCATCGCTGAATCTCCCACTATCAACATCCTGGGGGTTACCATTGATCAGAAACTGAACTGGACCAGCCATATAAATACTGTGGCTACAAGAACAGGCCAGAGGCTGGGAATTCTGCGGCGAGTGTCTCACCTCCTGACTCCCCAAAGCCTTTCCACCATCTACAAGGCATAAGTCAGGAGTGTGATGGAATACTCTCCACTTGCCTGGATGAGTGCAGCTCCAACAACACTCAAGAAGCTCGACACCATTCAGGATAAAGCAGCCCGCTTGATTGGCACTCTATCCACCACCTTCAACATTCACTCCCTCCACCACCGGCGCACTGTGGCTGCAGTGTGTACCATCTACAAGATACACTGCAGCAACTCGCCAAAGCTCCTTCAACAGCACCTTCCAAACCCGCGAACTCTACCACTTAGAAAGACAAGGGCAGCAGACGCATGTGAACATCACCACCTACAAGTTCCCCTCCAAGCCACACACCATCCTGACTTGGACCTGTATCGCCGTTCCTTCACTGTCGCTGGGCCAAAATCCTGGAACTCCCTTCCTAACAGCATTGTCGGTGTACCTACACCATATGGACTGCAGCGGTTCAAGGAGGTGGCTCACCACCATCTTCTCAAGGGCAATTAGGGATGGGCACTAAATGCAGGCCTAGCCAGCGATGCCCACATCCCATCAATGAATAAAAAAAAAAAAATAATAATAATTCAAAAGTTACTGCTGGTATTCCACTTCTTTGGGCGGGCTGTGACTGTCCTCTTGAAGGCAGGGCACTGGAGGTGAGGCAGTAGAGAGAGAGCGAATGGCTTCCTGAGGGGCTATCTTTATACCCCACTGGGAGCCCTTATCTTCGCGCCCAAATCTGGACGTATCTGTGTCACACAAAAGGGACCAATCTGTCTCCTTTGGCTGTAATGGGTTTGAATGTGTTTCCCATTCGTTTGACTGGTTTGTGAATAGAGCTGTCCCAGTTTAAAAATGTCCCACTGCTTTCTTGAGTGCTTGATAAACAAACCTTGAGTGTTAGTGTAAACAATCCTTTGTCCTGTGGTTACATTTCAACCGCAACTAGATTGACAGCAATCACTAAAGCCCTTGAGTCAACACTGCTAAGAGTTTGTGTAAATAAACAATCCTTTGTTCCTTGTTGAAACTTCCTAACCGCAGTTGATTGACAGTTTCAAGTACTTCAGTATCAGAAGCTGGTATTTTTTTTCAATCCTTTGTCATCCAGTGCTGGGAGATATTCAAACAGGCTGTCCTTCTCTTTTGCCACGAGGCTTGCTGCAGCCATCTTTTAATGTCCTGGGTTTTAAAGTACATTCCAACCAGGTCTCCTTTAATCAAATAATCTTCGGGGGCTGCCGAAATTTTGCGAACCTTACAGTTACCTTCCATCTCCACTCATGCAGAACTGAACCCCAAAGCCCATATTGAACCTGTGGTTGTTGCTTGTAATTGGTGTGAAATGGCACAAACCTCTCCTTTTCAACACACATACACCGCGATCATTGCTGTGAGCCACCTGGGCCCAGTGCCGACTCATTAGAGTTCAGCAAATCCTGATGTTATGTTATATAGCATTAATGGTGAGCTAGTGTGCTTTAATGTGATTTGGTTGCTAATTCTTAAAAAAATATTTATATTCGCCTTCATAATGAATTTGAGTTTGTGCCTGTGGTAAGCTTTTAAGTAACGCCTAATCCAGGCATTTCGATTAATTCAAATTGTATTCAGAACTGCAACAATATGTTTCCACCCATTACTTTGAGATGAATCCGTCCTGAGCATCCTTGATCATTATCAGAGAGACAGACACTAAATGTCATTAAATGTGAGGATGTAGGGAGCATCAGTCGGTAACCGTGACACCAGGTCACGTGCAGGCTTCACAGACTTTTGTTCGGAAGATTATGACATTTTATCCATTTTATAAAATCTGTAAGTGGAAAATTGTCGAGGTGTGTGCACCTTAACCACTGTTGAAATTTTATTCCGAAAATGTCTGACAGCATCCCCTGTGAAAGGCAGCATAGCTCCTGAAGAACACAGCACTCACTCAGCATTTATCTTAGAATGTACCTTATTTATACAGCCTCAATTTATTGTTTTCTCGGCTTGGATAATTATTGCTGGTTGAGTTTAATAATTGATAGCGGTGAGAATTACCAGTGCCTCCATGACAGCCATTGAATGCAGTCCAGAGTGTGCTAGACAGATGAGGTATAAATGAAGTCAGAAGGAGAAAAATTGTCCACCCTGGACTATCATGTGATTAATTGCTCTATTACAGTTCTTGTGTTGAGAGAAAAGGCATTTTGAACCCTGACTGATTGATGCGAATGATGGAAAACATTTTTGCCAATATATGTCGGGAGGCTCTTCAGCCATGGACTAGTCAGCGTGAGGTGCTGGAAAATACTTGTCGTAATATTTACAACTTCAAACCTATTATTATTAAATGCATGCTCCCAATTCTTAAGTTACAGTGCCATCTCCACTCTGGAATAGCGAGGCTTCAGCCAAATACATGTAGGAGGTGACAAAAATGGTTAATTTTTATCTGGTTTTGGTTTAAAAACCAGCTGCATTCAAAATTATGTCCCCAGACTAACTCAAAATGAATTGTTGCAATGACAGTTAGGTTTGCGTCTCTGGGCAGGTAGCTTGAGGGAGGAGCCAAGATATAAAATTCAAACACAAACTAACGTGTGATTTTTTTTGGTTATGTTTATGACTGGCAGCTCCTTTTTGAATTTAGCTGACATTGAGTCAGATCTAGAAAATCCCAGCAATTGGTTCAGTGATAATTAATTAGTTTGGACTGATCAAATCAGAGAGTTGGGCCACTGTTTGAAACGTTCTTCGAGATCAGATCAGAACTATTAACCTCCATAGTTGGCAGGCATGTTAGAAATGAAACTGCATGTATCTCAGATGACTTATTTGTTTGCTTGTTTATTTATATTTCATGAAATTTCTTTGGCAGTTAAAACCTAAAATAATGTCTGGCGTTGTGATATTCTGACACTCTTCAGAAGATGTGAAGAGAATCCTGTGGTGGCATAGGGTAGATCCAACAGCTAAAGAAATCTAAAAAAAAAGGCTTTCAGTTCATTATCCTGATCATACTATCAAAATTTACACCGACAGGTTATGCTAGACTTGTTTCTGATTCTGGGCACCACACTTTAGGAAGCATGTCAACACATTGAAGAGGGTGCAGAGGAGATTTACCAGAATGGTAGCAGGGATGAGGGAATTCAGTTATGTAGAGGGATTGGAGGAGCTGGGATTGCTGTCCTTAGAATAGGGAAGATTAACAAGAAATTTAATAGGAGATGTTCAAATTAATGAGGGATTTTATAACGGTTAGATAGAGAGAAACCATGTCCATTGACAGGAGTGTCAATAACCAGAGGGCGCAGATTTATGATAATTGGAAAAAAATCCATGGGGGAAATGAGGAGAATTCTGTTCAGACAGCAAGTTTTTATGATCTGGAATACACTGCCTGAAAGGCTGGTGGAATCAGATTCAATAGTAAATTGGATATATACTTGTAAAGGAATATTTGCAGGGCTATTGGGAAAGAGCAGGGGAGTGGGGCTAACTTGATAGCTCTTTCAAAGAACTCTGGGCCGAATGTCCTCCTACTGTGCTGTATGATTCTATGGCCAAGATTTTGCTGACCTTGGCGGCTTCGTGGCAGGCGATGTCGGTGGCGGGTCTCGGCCACGCTGCTGGATCCATCCCGTTCTCTGAAATGATTTTAATTAATAGGGCTACTTAAGCCTGCCCAGCGAGTTTTCCGGCCAATTCGAGGAAGCAGGTCTGGTGACGTAATTTGATGACGTGTCATCAGTCGGTTTTGTTAATGGAACCATGTCCAAATTGTAAGATTCGCAAAATTTCCACAGTTCCCCAAGGTTATCATTAATAAAAGGGACACTGCGTGGACATTTAAAAAAAGGGTACCCAAACATGGCGTCCGCACCTTGTGGCCGAAAGCCTGTAAGATTTTAAAAGCTTGGACTCTGTGGCACAATCAGCTTTTGGGAAAATCGAAACCTAAAATGCAGTTTCTGTGAAGAAGGACTTTTGTATTTTGAAAAGCAGACAGCAGGACTTTGAATATGCATTAAGCCAAATCGGAGACAGATCAAAACCAGTTAGGCCTATACTTGAGGCCATCCAGCGGTTTGCATAAATAATCGGAAACAACTTAAGGAAGCCATCGAGGGTGGTCAGGCCGATTAAGATGCATTAATGACAACACAGCTCAGATATCAGGCCAGTAGGTGCGATCACCGGCCATCTAAAAACAGTTCATTTAGATTGCTACAATTATTTAAACTAGCCCGCCAAGATTGGGACAATGAACTAACCTGATTTGGCGCGCAGATAAGGGCCATCCGAAGGAGTATAACTGAAGGCCCCGGGTAGCAATCTCGCTCTTCTCTTGCTCCTCACCCTCGTGGCTGCTGCTCTTCCGCCGTCCCGCCCTTGCCGCCTGGCCACCGCCCGTGCCGTTCCCCACCCCATCAGGGATGCCCGGCATTGCGCCAGGCAGACACAGACAAACCAGGCCAGGCGAGGCGGGACGCGATGAGGCGAGGAGGCGAGATGAGACGAATCGGGAGAGGATTGAAGAACACTTCGAATAATCGGGCCATCAATCCAGCTGACCTGCGACTATCTTCATGCAAACTCCAACTACCGCCCGAGGAAGAGGAACCATCATCCCTGCAAGGTAATGTACCCAAGCAAAGATTTTAACCTTGGGGTACTTGTACCTGGACGACGCCCTTGCAGCGCCCCGAGACCACGTGACAACGACAGGCCCCAGAGAGCACAAAGAGCGAACCCCAAGCCCCACCGCTGTTTGAATTCAGCAGATTTTGGATTGATGAGCATGAATTCTGGCCCCTCATAGCTTAATCTAGTTAGGTATAGGGGGTGGGATAAGGATAAGGGGATTGTTAAGATAGTTGTTTTCCCTCGATGTGCCGTGTGTTCCCCATTCCCTGAATAAGTATAGTTATTTTGTATTTTCCTTTAATTTTATACTAGTAACTTCTCATAAGATTGTGCTAATTTCTATTTCAATAAAATTGTGGTTTTCTTACATCCAAATTACCTGTCTACTCGAGTCTTTTCTGTATCGCCACCTGTACCTAAGTCCGGTGTATAGAACCCAGGGGCGTGGGAGTGATTCAAACCGCTCACATACAGTCAGGGGCATAACTGACTGGGCACACGCGCCAATCCCACCACCCCCTACAGAAATAGTGACCGCAGCAGGACACCGGCAACAGGGTTGCGATACAGTAGACAATGGTTCAGTAGGAAAGAGTGGCACCAGGAAGGGAGTAACCCCCCCAACACAATGACCAATTGTTACGGGTGTGGGATGGATGGTCACTGGCGGAAGGAGTGCAAAAACCCTTGGAAAGATAACAAGGGAAAGCATTCCATAGCCCCAGCCCAAATGGTGGGGGCTGGGATCCCTTCCGCAGAGGTCGAGTCACTTTTGGACACCATGAGGTCCTTACTGACTGGCCAGGGGAGAGTAGCAGCCGCCACCGGTGCTCTCACCCCATTGGCCCCATCCAACCCACAGCCGTGACTAGAGCCAGCGCAGCCTGTTTACCTGTGTTCTCTCCGGTATGATGAGTGGAAAAGACCCCTTTTGGAGATGGAGGTGGAAAAGGTGATGGGGACCTATCTCTTAGACACGGGGGCATCATGCACCGTGGTCTACTCAGCTAACCCCACCACCTCGCCTCTCTCTAATGGGGTCCCATACAGTCTATCGGGGTTCACGGGTAAAGAACAGGCTGGCTCGTTTTCCATCCCGCTCGCTGTTCGGTTAGGACCGCTTCGCTCCAAGTGGACCTGTGTCCTGATGAAATGGGAAGTGGAGGGTGGAAGAGGGGTCCTGGGGGCCGACTTTATTGTGGGCCACGGGATCCTAGGGGATTTAAGAAATCATTGCCTTTGGCGGGGCAGGTAAAGTAAAGAATGGAGAGGTAGTAGTAATCCCAGGAAAGGAAGGGAAGGGGAATCTCTGCACCATGCAGCCCAAAGAGGATTATAACCTCGAGCTCATGGTCAGCAACACCCCACCAGAGTTCCAGGCATTTGTGCAGGCCCACCTGGCCACATTTGTCACTCACAAGCATGACTGCAGGAGGGTCACAGGGTTTGAGGTCAGCGTAGACGGGGACCCCATGGCCTGACCACCGAAACAGTATAACTTCCCCAGGGAAGCAGAACCAGGCATGGAAGCAGCCATGTCCTCGTTAGTGCAGCAGGGAGTGCTGAGACCGATAGTTACCCACGTGAATTCTCCGTTATGACAGGTCAGAAAGCCGGACAATTCCTGGAGGGCCATGGTGGACTATCGGGTGTTCAATAGTAACATCCCAGCCTGTGCACCCACAGTAGCAGCAGTTGCCGACCTCATAGGGAGTATTCCAGCATCCGTGACCACTTTCACAGTGCTGGATATTTCCAATGGGTTTTGGTCCATCCTTGTAAGGAGGGAGGATCAGTACAAGTTTGCCTTTACGTTTAAAGGGCAACAGTACACGTGGAATTGTTTGCCGCAGGGCTTCCACAACAGCCCCAGCATTATCCATCAGTGCATGGCCAACAGTTTAAGGGATTTTAGCCAGCCCAGACAGTTGGTCCAATATGTGGATGACCTGCTCCTGTTCACCGATTCAAAAGAGGAGCTTGGCCCGCTATTGGCCGAACTGCTGGAGCTGCTAGGGCAGAAGTGTTTCAAAGTGAATCCCAAGAAAGCGCAGATCGTCCAGCAGGAGGTAAAATTCCTGGGCCTGACCGTGCTCGCTGGAGAAAGGGCCATAGATAAGGCTAGGAGGGAGGCGGTACAAGAACTACCAGTCCCTAACACAGTAATGGGTGTGAGGTCGTTTATAGGGCTAACCGGGTACTGTAGAGACTTTATTGAGGGCTATGCAGCCACTGAAGCCCCTCTGCTCCGACTCCTACACAAGGGAGTGGAGTGGCTTTGGGCTGAGGGTTGCCAGGCAGCATTTGTCAGGCTCAAGAAAGACTTGCAGACCGCACCAGCTCTAGGGGCTATAGATGGGGAGAAAGAGTTTTCCTAGAGGAAGCAGCCAGAGGGGACAGCCTGAATGCTGTGCTGCTCCAAGAGCAGCACGGCCGGCTGCAGCCGGTGTTCTACTCCTCCAGGATACTCACGGATGTGGATAGGAGTTACTCCAACTGTGAGCGGCACCTTTTGGCCACACATTGGGCTGTGAAAAGATCACTGATCTTCACAGGCACCTCTCCCTTCACCCTCCTCACCCATCACACACTCACCCAGATACTTCTGGACGGGAGGATCAAGGTTGGAACAGTGAGCAGTACCCGCATTGCCCGCATTGCCCACTGGACCTTGCTCCTCTCACAGATGGATCTGAAGGTCATAGATTCATAGAATCATAGAGTTATACAGCACAGAAAGAGGCCCTTCGGCCCATCGCGTCCACGCCGGCCATCAAGCCCTGTCTAATCTAATCCCATTTTCCAGCATTTGGTCCATAGCCTTGCATGCTATGCCATTTCAAGTGCTCATCCAAATGCTTCTTGAATGTTGTGAGGGTTCCTGCCTCTACCACCCTTTCAGGCAGTGAGTTCCAGATTCCAACCACCCTCTGGGTGAAAAAGTTTTTCCTCAAATCCCCTCTTAACCTTCTGCCCCTTACCTTGAATCTATGCCCCCTTGTTATTAACCCCTCTACTAAGGGGAAAAGTTCCTTTCTATCTACCCTATCTATGCCCCTCATAATTTTGTACACCTCAATCAGGTCCCCCCTCAGCCTTCTCTGCTCCAAGGAAAGCAACCCCAGCCTGTCCAGTCTTTCTTCATAGCTGAAGCGCTCCAGCCCAGGTAACATCCTGATAAATCTCCTCTGCACCATCTCCAAAGCAATCACATCCTTCCTATAGTGTGGCGACCAGAACTGCACACAGTCCTCCAGTTGTGGCCTTAACAGCGTTTTGTACAGCTCCATCATAACCTCCCTGCTCTTATATTCTATGCCTCGGCTAATGAAGGCAAGTATCCCATATGCCTTATTAACCACCTTATCCACCTGTTCTGCTGCCTTCAGGGATCTATGTACATGCACACCAAGGTCCCTCTGATCCTCTGTCTTTCCTAGGATCTTACCATTCATTGTGTATTCCCTTGCCTTGTTAGTCCATCCAAAATGCATCACCTCACACTTTTCAGGGTAAAATTCCATTTGCCACTGTTCCGCCCATCTGACCAACCCATCTATATCGTCCTGTAGCCTGAGGCTTCCCTCCTCACTATTTACCACCCCGCCAATTTTCGTGTCATCTGCGAACTTACTGATCATACCGTTTACATTCACATCCAAATCATTAATGTAGACCACAAACACCAAGGGACCAAGCACCGATCCCTGCGGTACCCCACTGGACACAGGCTTCCAGCCACAAAAACAACCTTCCACCATCACCCTCTGCCTTCTGCCACTAAGCCAGTTGTGGATCCAATGTGCCAAGGCACCCTGGATCCCATGGGCTCTTACCTTCCTGACCAGTCTCCTATGCGGGGCTTTATCAAAAGCCTTACTGAAATCCATGTAAACCACATCCACTGCACTACCCTCATCCACACACCTAGTCACCCCCTTGAAAAATTCAATCAAATTGGTCAGACATGATCTTCCCTTGACAAAGCCATACTGGCTATCCCTAATTAATCCTTGCCTCTCCAAGTGGAGACTAATTCTGTCCCTCAGAATTATTTCCAATAATTACCCTACCACTGATGTTAGGCTCACTGGCCTGTAATTCCCTGGTTTATCCCTACTACCCTTCTTGAATAATGGTACTACGTTAGCTGTTCTCCAGTCCT
Organism: Somniosus microcephalus; assembly: GCF_052327205.1. NCBI lineage: Eukaryota > Metazoa > Chordata > Chondrichthyes > Squaliformes > Somniosidae > Somniosus > Somniosus microcephalus. The sequence continues at coordinate 278,650,016 of NC_140987.1, forward strand.
CTGGCACATCCCCTGTGGCCAGAGAGGTTCTGAAAATTTGTGTCAGAGCCCCTGCAATCTCCTCCTTTGCCTCACATAGTAGCCTGGGATACATCTCATCCGGGCCTGGGGATTTATCCACTTTTAAGCCTGCTAAAACCGCTAGGGTCTCTGTGAGCCGAAGCTCGCAGCCAACCTGGTATATCCTGGAACAGCCCACCGGTGTTCCTTTGAAGGGGTTTGGGAAGTAAACATAGGTTTACGGGCCGGGATACATCCCACAGGCTGAGAGATCTATGTAGACGGTTCCAGCATGGTATCTGCTGGCGAGCGTCTCACGGGGTGTGGAGTTTACGATGCAGCGACAAACATTGCCCTGGCAATTAAGCTCCCCAGCACCATGAGCGCCCAGCAGGCTGAACTGTCCGCGGTGGTGTACGTTGTTACACACCCCGAAATCTTTCCCACTCCCGACATGATTTGCTCGGACAGCATGTTCACGTGCAATTCGTGTACGGAGTACCTGGCCATCTGGTCCCACCGCGGATACACCTCTGCCGACGGGAGACCCCTCACAGTAAAACCCCTGCTGGAAAAGATCCTGGCAGCAGTGGGAGAGGAAGGGGAGATTTTCATTCACAAGGTGAAAGCCCATTCCTCCACAGAACCCTGCGGCCAAGGCAACCAGCAGGCTGATTTACTCACCAAGGAGTGTGCCCACACAGGCACTTTCTGGAACCCATTTGGGTCCAGACCCATGGCGGCGGTCAGAGGTAGGGACGGGGCCCAAGGGAGTGTAGGGGTAGCATTAGCCCCGGAATTTAAGACGGTCCTAGCCCAAGACCCCGTCCTCAAAGCAGTCCTCAGTGCTGTAGCTGAGGGAAAGGGAGTAGAGGGTCCGTACAGCACAGCGACCCTCTCCCTTAAAGAGGGTATGCTGTTCAAGGGGGAACAGTGGGTTGTGCCACAGCAGCACCGGAGGGAATTCCTTCAACTGGCCCATGAGGGTCCAGGAGCGTGACACCCCGGGCCTGAGACCACCTGGCAATGGGTGGAAAAAAGCGGGATGGTTGCCGGGACTCAGGGACGATGTCCGCAAGTTCAGTGCAGGCTGTCTTGTGTGCGCTGCGAATAACCCTGACCCCCACAAAAGGAAGGTACCTATGGGACACGTCAGGAGGGTCGAGGGACCATAGCAGTCAATACAGGTCGACTACATCGGGCCCCTGCCCACCACCCAGGGAGGCTATAAGTACTGCCTAGTCCTGGTGGATGTGTTTACCAAATGGGTAGAGGCCTTTCCCTGCAGAACAGCCACAGCTCTGGGTACTGCCAGGATCCTGGTCCGGGAAGTGTTCTCGAGGTGGGGACTACCACAGTATGTGGAGTCTGACCAAGGGAGTCATTTCACCGGACAGGTGATGCAGAACACCCTTATGCTGTTAAGCATTGAAGGGAAATGGCACGTGGCCCACAACCCGCAGTCATCCGGGATTGTGGAACGTATGAATTGGACCCTGAAGGAAAGGTTGAGGAAGGAGATGGTGGACTCGCCCCGTAAATGGGCCGAGGTCCAACCGTTGGTTTTGATGGGGATCCGGGCCAGCCAGTCTAAATGCACGGAGTACTCCCCGAACGAACTAATGACCGGCAGGGTTCTGCGGACCCCCACCCATGTTCTAGCCCCGGTGCTCACGGAGGGTCAGCTCAGAGAGGTAAAATGGGTCAGGTTCGCCCGAAACCTTTTTGAGCACCTGAAGCAGGTCCATGAGCAGGCGTCTGGGAACATGGGAAGGCAGCATCGGAGTAACCGATTGCTGCTCGAACCGAGAAATCACCACGAGTGGGAGGTAAGAGATCAGGTCATGGCAAGAAACTATGCCCGAGTAGAAAGTTTGGAACCATTGTACATGGGGCCCTACAGCATTGTAGATAAAGCCAGCCCCATGGTGCACGCCATGAAGATGCCCTGGAGTACAAAATGGTTCCATACCAACCAGTGTAAGCTGTTTACTCCTGAAAGGGGAAAACAGCCAGTTGGGATAAGGTCTGAGGATAAAGATCCTCAGCCTGCAGCAGGAGTGAGTTCAAAGTTTGCACAAGCAGGCGCTGTGGCTTGCTTGAAGGCAGAGGCCATCCTGCCCATCGATTGGGACACTCCCCCACTCTTCTGGAATCCAGACGAGGGGGAGGGGCCTAATGGCAAAAACCCCGCCCCTAACCCAGGTGTAGAGAGGGAGGGACCTGAGTTCTAAAACCCCGCCCCGGACCCAGCCATGGGACCTGGAGCCGGAGACTCTCAGCTCGCAGCAGCAGGCTGCGAAGAGTTACCTGCCCCCAGCCCAAGTTCGGGAGACGTCAAGCCTGAGGGAGCGGCGGTTTGGGTTAAAGGCCCATTGGCCAAGAAAGCCCCACCCGCCAAAATCCCTAGAAGGTCCTCACGGACGCCCCAGCTGAGAAAGCCATGGTCACAAGCCCTCCAGTTACCAAGGGCTGCCCCTCAAGTCAGGGAGAGGTCCAAGGACAGAGGTCCTCAGCCAGCAGCCAAGGGCTGTGAGGGAGCAACAGTGCAGGGCGGTGCGGTCACGCCGGGGATAGCGGCGAGCCACAGTCCAACCAGGGATTAGCCTGGCCGCCCGGAGACGGGCGGCGGATGTATATAGTTTTAGTTTAAGTTTTGGCTATTGTTAAGTATAATTATTTTTCTTAAGTTTGGGTGTTTTAGTTCAAGTTAAATAAGGTGATATGTAGTTTTAAGTAAGTAATCTGCTAAGAGTGTGTATATTTGGGTCGAGGTCGCGGGATCTGACCATGCTTCACCAAGCCAGAGAATCTCTTGGGGACCTGGCTGCATGTTTCTACATCTCATTGCAGAAAGACTTTCAGGATGGAGGGGGTCGTGATCCTAATCGCCCTGATTGGGATGAGCGTGGGAAGACGAGGTGACGTCCAGGATTCCCACATCTATGGGTGCTCGGGAGACAGGGCGCCTATAGCAATCGATGGAAGCGGTGAACGGGACGCGGAAGAAACTGCCGTCTACGTCCACGAGAGAAGGTGGCCAGGGTGGCTGGGCTCCAATTCGTCGCTGTACTCCAGCCAAACTGGATTCACATACAGGGAGGCCTCCCTCCTGTGCCCCAGGGTACGGGTCGTTACCACGAGGGTCAGCGTCACCGTTGGAAAGCGAATATGTTTAACGTGTAAAGGACACATTCTTCTGGAGTGATTAAATTTTGTAACAGCCCGTATGTCTTTGCGCCCATTAGATTTATCAGTACTGAAGCTTTTTTTTCATCTTCTATTCCATTTGCAGTGCAATATACCTCCACTCTTTCCACATATGTGGTCCAATCCTCTATCTCGTTATCAAAAGCATCAATATTGCCAGACTTAGGCAACTTAGAAAACATATGGCGCTTCCCGTGCTTTTCTTTCTTTTCTGCAGAAAAGATATGGCGCTTCCCGCACTTTCCCGCCGCTGCTGCCGATGACAACGCTGTTTCCCGCGGTTTCCGTTCTTTTTTAAAAAATGTATTTACAGTTGGAGACTCGTTCCCGCCGGACTTTCTCTCTAGGTCTGAACGCCGACCTGCTTGCAGCGCCGGCCGTCTCCCGAGTGCTCCCTCCCCGTCTGTTACTGCTTGCCTCCGATTTCGCTGTTTGTCCCAGCTGTAGAGCCAGCCGCTGGAGCCCCAGCCTGATGCCCAGGAAGGATTAGCGCAGTACCTGCCACCAGCTTGGCCAGCTGGTGAAACCACAGCTTCTTTCACTTTCTTGATTCTTCTGGACGCCAGAGGAATCGATGTCCTTGAGGTGCTGCCGAATTGCAGGTAAGTCCGTTTCCACTTCGTCGCCACTGTTTTGTCTGTGTGTTGATAGAGACACTGAAGACAGGAGTTTGGTTCATAGGTGTTCACTAAACATAGTCTGGAGGGGAACTAACGGATACAACACAATATACAGGCTTATATAGCCCGAGTGGCCATTACCGGCATTACAGTACACATGGGGCTCTTAAAGGCACATACACTACAATTCCTGCCATCCCAGTTATCAGCCTGGTGAATCTTCGCTGAACTCCTTCCATGGCAAGAACATCCTTCCTCAGATAAGGTGAACAAAACTGCACACAATACTCAAGATGTGGTCTCCCCAAGGTGTACAACTGCAAAAAGACATCCTTGTTCCTGTACTCAAACCCTCTCGCTACGAAGGCCAACATACCATTTGCCTTCTTAACTGCCTGCTGCACCTGCATGCTTACCTTCAGTGACTGGTGCACAAGGACACACAGGTCGCGTTGCACTTCCCCTTCTCCCAATCTATTGCCATTCAGATAATAATCTCCCTTCCTGTTTTTGAAACCAAAGTGGATAACCTCACACTTATTCACATTATACTGCATCTGCCATGCATCTGCCCAATCACCCAACCTGTCCATATCATCCTGGAGTTTCTCGGCATCCTCCTCACATCACACACGCCCACCCAGCTTTGTGTCGTCTGCAAATTTGGAGATATTACATCTAGTTCCCTCGTCTAGATCTTTAATATATATTGTGAATAGCTGGGGTCTTGGCACCGATCCCTGCAGTATCCCACTAGTCACTGCCTGCCACTCAGAAAAAGACCCATTTATTCCAACTCTTTGCATCCTGTCTGCCAACCAGTTCTCTATCCAAGTCAATACCTTGCCCCCTATCCCATGTGCCTTAACTTTACACTCTAATCTCTTATGCGGGACCTTATCGAAAGCCTTCTGAAGGTCCAAATACACCACATCCACTGGTTCTCCCTTATCTATCCTACCAGTTACATCCTCAAAAAATTCCAGTAGATTCGTCAAGCATGATTTACCTTTTGTGAATACATGTTGACTTTGTCCGATCCTGTCACTGTTTTCCAAATGCTCTGCTATTACATCTTTTATAATGGACTCTAGCATTTTCCCCACTACCGATGTCAGGCTTACCGGTCTATATTGCCCCGTTTTCTCTCTACCACCTTTTTTAAATAGCGGGGTTACATTAGCTACCCTCCAATCCATGGGAACTATTCCAGAGTCCATAGAATTTTGGAAGATGACCAACAATGCATCTATTATTTCTAGGGCCACTTCCTTCAGTACCCTAGGATGTAGATTAGCAGGCCCTGGGGATTTATCAGCCTTCAATCCCGTCAATTTCCCTAACACCCTTTCCCTACAAATACTGATTTCATTCAGTTCTTCCCTCTCATTAGACTCTATGTTCCCTGACATCTCTGGGAGTTTATTTGTGTCCTCCTTTGTGAAGACAGAACCAAACTATGTATTTAATTGTTCTGCCATTTTTTTGTTCCCCATTATAAATTCCCCTGATTCTGATTGCAAGGGACCTATGCTTGACTTCACCAATCTTTTCTCTTCACACATCTATAGAAGTTTTTACAGTCAGTTTTTATGTTCCCTGAAAGCTTACTCTCATACTCTATCTTCCCCCTCTTAATTAATCCCTTTGTCCTCTTTGCTGAATCCTAAACTGCTTCCAATCCTCATGTTTGCTGCTTTTTCTGGCCAATTTATATGTCCTCTCCTTGGATCTTATGCTATCCCGAATTTCCCTTGTTAGCCACGGTTGAGTCATCTTTTTTGTTTTATCAAAAGTCTATCAACCTCAATTTTAAAAACTTTCAATTTACCCAGCATTCACAGCCTTTTGCGGGAGAAAGTTCCGGATTCCCACTACACTTTGTGTGAAAATGTGCTTCCTGATTTCACATTGGAATGGCCCAGCTCTGATTTTAACATTGTATCCCTTTGTTCAGGATTCCTTCAGCACAGGAAATACTTTCTCTGTATCGACCCAATTGAATCCCTTTATAATTTTAACAACCTCGATTAGATCACCCCTCAACCTTCTAAACTGTCCTGGCTTATCCACCCTGCCCTCATAATTTAACGCTTTAAGCCCTCATATCAATCTGATGATGTCTGGTACATGGCTAAGTTAGAAAATTTACTGTTTAAGTAAGACAGAGTCAATGGGCTGCATTTTGCCAGGCCCGAGGAGGCGGGTTTGGAGGCGTTTGAGGTGTTAAAATTGCAAAAAGTGGCGGCGGACTTCGATCCCGCCTCCAGCCCGCCGCTGTTCAATTTTCCTAAAAGTGGCCTTTCAGAACCTGTTTCGATCCCGCCTCCAAGAGGAGAGATAGGCCCTTAAGGCCTTTAACAAGTACTTAACTGCCTCTATAATGCCATTTCGAGAGGCTTTTCTAACTTTAACTAATTTCCCCCATGCTGCACGTCTCCTCTGAAACACGCCAATTAATCCTGGCGGCCTCACAAGTGGATTGCTTACTAACAGCTGCAGCTCCACCATTAAAAATGAGTTTTCACCAATGATCATTTGCAGGTGGCAAACATTGTTTTCTCAGGTCTGGGAGAACTTTTAGCAGGCCTACTCATTGTGGAAGTTTTGAGGCTGAGATCCATCTCCAGTGTGACCTCCTGGGAAACCCCTCTCCCTACCTTGACTGAGCATTTCCTCAACTGAGGTATATACCAAAAGAATGGGAACCATTTATTTCCTTTCCTCCTGGACATCAGGTTTTGACGAAAACCAGCCACGGCAGCAGCAGCACCCAAAACAACAGCAGCACCAACAGCAGGAGCAAGAACAGGAGCTCCAAGCTGCTGCTCACCCACCTGAAGCTGCACAGGCCAGAAGGTGCCAGCCCATGGAAGCACGTCGCTGAAGGAGATACCCCCAAAACAGGGTTTACAGACAGAGGATGATCTATCTGAACATGACTGAGCAGCAGTGCCAAAGGAGGCTCAAACTTTCGCGAGAGGTAGTGGGTGACATGTGCGCAATGCTGCACCAACACCTGGAGCCCAGAGGAACGGGTGGAACCCACTTACCAGTGGCCGGCAAAGTCACCACCGCACTCAACATTTTTGCTTCAGGCTCATTCCAGGGATCGGCAGCAGACATCAGCAGCATCTCCCAGGTGGCTGCACACACTTGCATCACGCAGGTAACCGATGCCCTCTTTGCCATCGCACACAATTACATCAACTTCTCCAAGGATCAAGCAAGTGTAACTGAGGGTGCGGTTGGATTTGCTAATCTGGCAGACTTTCCAAGGGTGTGGGGCGTCATTGACTGCACGCATGTGGCCCTTAAGGCACCCCATCATATTCCAGGTATTTTTGTCAGCCGCAAGAGCTTCCACTCCCTCAACATGCAGCTGGTGTGTGACCACAAGAAGGAAATTTTGCATGTTTGCGCCAAATATCCTGGCAGTTGCCATGACACCTTCATTCTGTGCCAGTCTAGTGTGCCTCTGCTCTTCAGTCCACCAGGCCAACTTTTCGGATGGCTACTTGGAGACAAGGGCTATCCCCTGAAGATGTGGCTAATGATGCTGTTGAGGAGGCCATCCAATGGAGCTGCAGCCACTTTTCCACCAGATCCATAATTGAACAAACCATCGGCTTGCTGAAGATGTGATTCAGATGCTGTAGTGTCCGCATATCAATAATACACGGACTGCAGGAGAACAATAATAACAGGTATTTACTGAACAGAGGGTAAGCTTAAAACTGAAGTACAGAAGCCTGCTATGGCTTTATATACAGGTGTGGTCACTGCCGGTACTGCAGTATAAAATCAGATCTCTTAAAGGTACATACACAACAATTCCTCCCCTTTTAGATAAACAGTACATAACATTCATTTAACAACTAAATAATAACTAATTACAATTACAATTTTCTCTGTACTATATACATCAACTGAAATAATCATTTATAAGTTCAGTCTTTGAGGAGGCTTCCTGATCCTGACTGGATAGCGCCTTTCGCGAGTATCCTGTTCTTGCGGCGGAGTCGATTCTGGCTCATTGTCATTGGTTGGTTCGTCAGCTTCCAATACCACTGATTCTGAGGTAGACGCAATCTGTACTTCGGGTTCATTACCAGGTGCACATGCTCGTGGTATGGGTTTGGCTTGTTCCTGTGCCTCTAGAATCTGGTCAGCATGGCGTCGCACGATGCTCTCTCCAACGTCCACTGTGTACATTAGTGGTCCCTGCTGTGTGCATATCGTTCCTGGCTGCCATTTTTCTGTTCAGTAGTCGCGGGCAAGACTGGTTGCCCTATCTTGAAGCTCCTGGTTGGCTTCTCATTGATGTGCTGGAATTGCTTATCCTCAACATCTCGTCTTATGTTTGGTTTGAGCAAATCCAGGTGACATCTTAGCCTTCAGTTAAAGAACATCATGGCTGGAGCTTGGTTGGTGACTGCATGTGTCGTATTCCGGTAAGCAAACAAGAAATTATCCACCTTGTGTTGTAGTGGTATGTCGTCTTTATACATTGCCATTATTGCCTTTTTAAATGTCTGAACAAACCTCTCAGCAAATCCATTTGTGGCTGGATGATATGGGGCAGATGTGTAATGTTTCACCCCATTATTCCTCAGAAACCTCCGGAATTCCTCGGACACAAACTGTGGTCCATTGTCGGAGCAAATCTGTTCTGGCAAGCCATTCCTGGCGAAGATGGTCCATAGGACTGCAGTAGTTTTCTCCGTGGTGGTGGAGGACATTTTGATGAACTCTGGCCATTTTGAATGGGCGTCCACAGCGATTAGAAACATTGAGTCCATAAATGGACCAGCAAAATCAATGTCTTCCCATTGCCATGGAGATGAGGGCCACTCCCATGGGTGTAGCGGGGCCTGTGGTGGAGCGTTTTGGACCTTCTGGAATCCTGTGCATCTCTTGGTCATATCCTCGATTTCTTTATCGATTACCGGCCACCACACAAACGCCCTGGCTAGGCTCTTCATTTTTACCCCTCCCAGATGACCCTCATGAAGCTCGTTGAGCACTCTATCTTTCAACTTGGGTGGAAATACCACTCGGCATCCACACATCAAGGTCCCCCGACACACTGACAGCTGTTCTCTCCTTGGCGAGAATGCTGGCAACAGTGAGTCACCATGTGCTGGCCATCCCTTCACCGTCAAATCATAGACCCGAGAGAGTGTCAGGTCATTTCGGTTTTCCTTCTCTATACTTGAGTTTGTAACAGGTAGACATTTGATTATGGTTGAATGGAATATCTCAACAGGGTCCACTGCAGGTGCTTCCTCCACTGTAGCCAACGGTAGGCGCGACAGCCCATCAGCATTTCCATGCTGTTTCGTACCCTTGTACTCTATGTCGTACTGATGTGCCCCTAGAAAAAGTGACCATCTTTGCAGCCGTTGCGCTGTCATCACCGGAACGCCCTTCTTTGGGTTAAAAATGGAGACCAGGGGCTGATGACCAGTCAGTAGGGTGAATTTCTGCCCGTGCAGATAGTGATTGAACTTCTTCACCCCCCACACCAGGCTGAGGGCCTCCCTGTCAATATGGGTGTAGTTACGCTCGGCTGAGGTTAACGAGCGCGACGCAAAGGCTATTGGCCTCTCTGAACCGTCAAGGAATTTGTGTGACAGCCCCGCTCCAATGCCGTCGGGAGACGCATCACATGCCAACCGAATCGGTAGTGTTGGATTGTAGTGGGCCAATACTTCTTTTGCAGTAATTAGGCATTTACATTTCTGAAAGGCACGCTTACACTCATCACTCCATTTTTAAGTTACTCCAGTTTGCAGCAGGGCGTTCAGTGGGTGCAGAATTGTAGATAAATTCGGCAAGAACTTATGGTAGTAGTTCACCAACCCGAGAAATGACCTCAGTTGCGACACATTTTCCGGTGCTGGAGCCTTGACTACAGCCTCAATCTTGTCTGGGAACTTATGCAACCCTTCCTCATCAATCATGTGGCCACAATACGAGATTTGGCTCCTGAAGAACTCGCATTTGGGGCGGTTGGCTCGTAGCCCATATTCTTTTAATCTAGTGAGCACCTGCTCCAGGTTGGCAAGGTGTTCACTGTCATTTTCGCCCGTAACCAGGATGTCGTCCAAATAACACTGGGTCCCCGGGATACCTTGCAGGACTTGTTGCATCGCCCTCTGCCAAATAGTCGGGGCTGATGCTACCCCGAATACCAGTCGGTTGTACTGGTAAAGACCTTTGTGAATGCTTATCGTGAGGTATTTCCTAGATTCTTCTTCCACCTCCATTTGTAGATACGCTTGGGCCAGATCAATCTTCGTAAAGCGTTCCCCTCCAGATAGTGAGGTGAAAATATCTTCTATCCGTGGAAGTGGATATTGTACTGTGTGCAGGACTGGGTTCACAGTTACCTTGAAGCCCCCACAGATGCGAACCTTCTTCGGCTCCCCAGGCGTGCTGCTCAATGATTTCTTCATTACAGGAATGATGGGTGTGGCCCACTCGCTCCAGTCCACCTTGGACAGCACACCCGAATGCTCCAGACTCTCCAGCTCTGCTTCAACGGCTGGGCGGATTGCGTACGGTAGCGGTCTGGGCTTAAAAAATTTGGGTTTGCGTTATCTTCGATTTTTATCGTTGCCGTTACTCCTTTTAGAGTCCCAAGTCCTTGTTGGAACACCTCTTTTGCGTCAGTTAGAATTTTTGACAGTCGTCCAGGTGTGACGTCATCGTCCTTTTTGTCAGTCACAGTTAGTGCCTGAATGGAATGCCAATCCAATTGTATTTTTCGGATTCATTCACGTCCCAATAATGGTGGTCCTCCATCTTGTAGTATATATAGATACAGTTTCTGTGTTTCCTTGCCGTTGTATTTAACTGGCACCCTTATTTTTCCTCTGGGGTAGACTTTTTGCCCCGTGTATGTCTTCAATACAATGGACATGTCCTTCAAGGGTATGTGTGAGAATAGCCGCTCATAGTCTCGTCGATTCATGACAGTTAGGGCTGATCCTGTGTCCAATTCCATCTTTACTTGGGACCCTGCTATCATGAGGGTGACCCAAATGGTCGGTGATCCTCCTTTGCGATCACATTGTGTAACTTTAGACAACTTAGTCTCCTGCACCCGGAGTCATTATCACTCTCCTGATCTTCTGAACTGCTGTCTGTCAATTTTTTTACTTTCTTGTACTTTTCCTTAGTAGTTCTTTTAGTGTTGGTTTTCTTTCCCGACCTGCAGACTCTTGCTATGTGTCCCATTTTCCCACATTGCCTGCATACTTTGTCCTTAAACCAGCAGTCCTTCTGATCATGGGTTGTTCTGCCACAGCGATAGCACTTTTCTGCTCCATATGCCATTTCGTTAGTGCTGTATTCTTGTGGTTTCTGTTGTATTTCCGCAGCTCCCCGTGCTGCTGCTTCATAGGATACTGCCACGCTGAAAGCCTGTTCAAGCTTCAGGTCCTTTTCCGAAAGTAGATGTTTCTGGGTTCCTTCACTCTGGAGCCCGCAGACAAACTTATCCCATCAGGTGTCTGCCAGTCCTGCTCCGAACTGGCAGTGCTTCGATAACTTGCGTAGTTCCGTAAGATAGTCAGCATTGCTCTCATCTTTGTGCTGGTTTCTTTTATGGAACTTGAATCTTTCTGCTATCAGCAGCGGTGTAGGGTTTAGGTGTTCCTGTAAGATATTAACAATCACTTCAAAACTTTTCTCCATTGGTTTAGCTGGGGTAATTAAATTCCACAATAGGCCGTACGTTCTCGAGCCCATCAAATTTAATAATACCGATGCCTTCTTTCCATCGGCCACCTCATTTGCCTTGCAGTACACTTCAATTCTTTCCACATACGTGGTCCAGTCTTTGACCTCGTTGTCGAAAGCAGTGATACTGCCACTATTCGGCATCTTGGGTGGTTTAAAATGGCACCTCCCACGCTTTTTCTTCTTCCCCAATGGGATAAAATGGCGCTTCCCGCGCTTTGCCTTCTTCCCATTGCTGCCAACGCTGCTCCTAGCGTTCTACAGGGTAATGGCAGTGACCCGCGGCTTTGGCGCATCTCGCTTTTCCTTCCCCTCATTTTATTTTCTCTACATTGCCCGGTTCTTGAGCACCGACTGCGCCCTGTGCGCTCCACCCTCTCTCTCTCTCTTTTCCTCCCGACGACGCTGCATGGCTCCTTTTGCAGAGCCGCTCGATCGAGCCTGAGCCCGCCGCAGTCCGGAAGGGTCACCGCACTACCTGCTACCAGCACGCTTTTCTGGAACACCTTGACTGGGGAGCCAAGCCCAGCTCTCCACAGCCTCCCCTGCAATTCTCCGAACTCCGATGGATCCCTGGGCGGTTGCCCGCGGTCGACGCCTGTTGCTCTGACTTCGACCTCCAAGAAGCTTCTTTTCAGGGAAAGATCCCCGTGAGGTGATGCAATACTGCAGGTGAGTTCGAACCTGCTCGCCGCCAGTGTAGTGTCCGCGTATCAATAATACACAGACTGCAGGAGAGCAATAATAACAGCTATTTACTGAACAGAGGGTAAGCTTAAAACTGAAGTACAGAAACCTGCTATGGCTTTATATACAAGTGTGGTCACTGCCGGTACTGCAGTATAAAATCAGTTCTCTCTTAAAGGTACATACACAACAGATGCCTTGATAGATAAGTTAGAGCTCTGCAGTACTCAGCAGCCAGAGTCTCCAGAATCGTCGTGGTGTGCTGTGCACTTCACAACATAGCAAAGCATCGAGGAACAAGTGGCTCATCGCATACCCTCCTCAGATGTGGATGAGGATGATGATGAGGAGGAGGAGGAGGTGGAGGAGGAGGAGAGCGAGAACGAACAGCTGGCGGAGGCGCATCAACCAGCGGCAGCAGCACGCAAGCACATTGCTGCCCGGGATGCAAGGGACGCACTCATCTTGGCCAGATTTGCTTAGCCTGCCCAATCAAGCACTTTTGCCTCACACCTTCTTACCAGAGCCTCGACAATGGCGAAGAACCTGTGGATTCCTATCACTCTAACCACCATATTGATAATTGCAATTCACCCTAAGCCGTCAATGTGGAAGTCCCATTTGCAAAATGACACAGCCCACAAGTTCAACAGTTTGCCATCAAGTTTTTTTGTCACATAAAGTCACGGATGGCTTTTCAAAAATTAGCACAACAGAACACACATGTAACTACCCTTGTGACTTCTTGTGCTTTATCATCCTCTTATGCGTGCTCCTACATGGTGCTTCCCCTGTGGCTTCAGCAGATGTGGAGGCCCCTTGCTCACTTTCTTGCTGCTCCTGTCTCGACACGTTTGACGGGCATCCTCTGGGGTTGTGAGCCTGTGAGGGCTGGTCAACAGTCTGCTGCTCCTGCGGCTGTGCAGGGGCCGAGACGCTGATCTCAGTTGGGTGAGGATTCTGGTGGGGCTCTGCAGTGGCATGGTCATGTGAGCGCTTGGAGAGGAACCCCCACTTCCTTGTTGTCTGCCACCAACATCCCTCTCATGGGTCAGCCCCACTTCAGAGCTAGCAAGTGGCTTGACAGCACCTTGCTGCACCTCAGGGAGGCCATGAGGACCCGTTTCTGCACTGGAAGTCCTACTCCAGAGGACTTCCATGAAGGTCTGATTTATCTGCCCAATAGCTGACCATCGCTCCTCAAGAGATGTCAGTCTATTCTGAACAATGACCATATTTTCAAGACCCTGGTGACTAAGTTCCTCCATGGCCATGGCCATCCTCTCCTCTACCGTAGCCATCCTCTCCTCTATGGTAGCTAGCCTTACCATGGAGGTAACCATCCTTTCCACGGAGGTTGCCATCCTTCCTGTGGTGATGCGTTCATGCACCAAAGCCTCCACAAAGGCTCTGCTCATGTTAGCGATGGACACCTCCATTCGCTCCACACTCGCAGCGACCCTGGAGACAAAACCTGCCAGGGACTCCTGCACCTGTTCCTGGAGTTGCAGCACCACTCTTCTTCTGGATGGACCCGGAGGCACAGGGTCGACATGCAGCTGAGCCGAGCTGGCAGAGTCCTGCGCCCTCTGACGAGGACACTCCAATGCTGTCCCTGTCTCCACCATCTGCTGATGCTCACTTGTGAGCTGTGATACAGCACGTGACAACTCTATTCTATCTCCCGAAGGTCCCTCCAAGGTGTGAGCATCTGAACTGGTGCTGGGTGTGCTTAATTCTGCTAACACTGCACCCTCAGATGTTGCAGCTTCCTCTGAGGAGTCTGGTGGTTCAGGCTGGTCCTCCTGGACAGTGGGGATGGGGGCTGTCGATGGTCCTGTGGGGGAGTAAAGGAGAGAGTTAGAGATGTGAGGTAAAGGTTGCATGCGCATTAAATTGTGGAGATGACCCTAAGTCAATCTGTTAGAGCATTAGAATCAATATCAGTCACTCATGCAATGTCACTGAGAGAGATGAAAAACTATTTTGTCACCAGCTTGCTCTGATGCGCCCGTCTGTCCGTCCCCCACTTGCGCATCCTCCTCGACTCCCACAATCTCCAGGGCCGCCTTGTCTGCAGTGGTGAGCTGGGCTACTGAGGGTGGCCCTCCTCTGATCGAAACGGGATGCACACTTTGGCCTGCTGCCCGACATGGTTGGAGCATGAATCCCTCAGAAGTATAATGCAAAAGTTGTAAGGCAGAAAAAGAACCAAGGCTGCTTGCAGGCCTTAATTGCAACTGCATAGATGACATCATCAGAGGCGAGTTTCAGCACCAAAATACTCATTGGGCCAGGGGTTCCCACATGCTGGAAATCAAGTGCCCAATTAGGGGGAAATCGCTCAATTGTCCCGCCTCACATCGTAGGTGTGGTTGTGACCCACTGACCACCTGACCCACCCCAGCCCGCCCCCAATGACAAAATCCAGCCCAATAATCCTGTAAAAGGAGGGATCTCTCTCCACAGTTTCCTTTAGAACTCAGTTCCAGACTGAACAGCGGGGAGGGATTGTTCTGATTGACATGTGTTTTTTCTGGTCAGTAGTTTTAGCAAAATCTTAAAGGTGTTCTTTTTGAATGTATTTGTGATCTCAATAGAAATATTAAACAGGGGAAATTCTTCTTCAAATCATAGAATCAAAGAGAATCATTGACATTTATGGCACAGAAGGAGGCCATTCGGCCCATTGTGTGTGTGCCGGTCGAAAAACAGCTGCCAGCCTAATCCCACTTTCCAGCTCTTGGTCCGTAGCCTTGTAGGTTACAGCACTTCAAGTGCATATCCAAGTACTTTTTAAATGTGATGAGGGTTTCTGCCTCTACCACCCTTTCAGGCAGTGTGTTCTAGACCCCCACCACCCTCTGGGTGAAAAAAGTTCTCCTCAACTCTCCTCTAATCCTCTACCAATTGCTTTAAATCTATGTCCCCTGGTTATTGACTTCTCGGCTAAGGGAAATAGGTTCTTCCTATCCACTCGATCTGGGCCCCTCATAATTTTATACACCTCAATTAAATCTCCCCTCAGCCTCCTCTGTTCCAAAGAAGACAACCCCAGCCTATCCAATCTTTCCTCATGGCTAAAAATCTCCTCTCCTGGCAACATCCTTGTAAATCTCCGCTGTACCCTCTCTATGGTTTTCCAATGTTCCTACAAGTAGTGACTAGGGGAAATCTCCCCCTGTATGGTCACATTTATTATCTGCCACAGCTGAAGGTTTTCTTTAGCAATGCTTTTGTTTTTTCAATGGTTTGTTTTTATTTTTGCAGGGAAGGGATTATTCATTTTGAGTTCCACTCCATACCAGGAGAACTGTACACATCACTGGAGCTCTGTGACTCTTCCCCTCTTCGTACACCCCCTGCAGTCAACCTTTTGTTTCCTGCATTTGATTAATTTTGTACTTATGAAATTTGTAGTGTCAGCCATGGCCAGTCAGAAGATCCTGCGTTCAAGTCCCACTCCAGAGACTTGAGTGAACAAGACTAGGCTGACACTCCAGTTCAGCACCAAGGGG
This sequence comes from Somniosus microcephalus, assembly GCF_052327205.1. Taxonomy (NCBI): domain Eukaryota; kingdom Metazoa; phylum Chordata; class Chondrichthyes; order Squaliformes; family Somniosidae; genus Somniosus; species Somniosus microcephalus. The sequence goes on from NC_140987.1 coordinate 278,665,800, forward strand.
CATGCTATACTGTCTTTTGGTTGAGACATAAATCCGAGGCCCTGTCTGCCCTCTCAGGTGGGTGTAAAATGTCCCATGGCCCTATTTTGAAGAAGAGCAGGGGAGTTCTTCCCGGTGTCCTGGGCCAATCTTTATCCCTCAACCAACATCACCAACAGATTATTGGGTCATTATCTCATTTCTGACTGCTGCGATTCCAACATTTCATCTAAAAGATGGCACCACCGACAGTTCAGCACTCCCTCAGTACAACGCTGATATGTTAGCCTGGATTACGTGCTCAAGTCTCTGGAGTTGCTTATTCTTCACTAAGGACCAAGCCGTAGGATATTTAGAGAGAAACCCTGAAATTGCTCATTAACAAGCCTTTGACAATGGTGCAGCACTCCCTCAGACTCCAGGCTAATCCTGGAAGGTTGGCAACCCAATCACACCCCTCACCCCCTCACACAAGCTCCACCCCCCACACAACCCCCACCCCCCCCCACACACATGGTAACAATCGGAAGAGCCAGAATAGATGAAGGGGAAAGAATTACATTTGATGCAATTAAAAGGACAACAAAGCAAAATTAGGAACTAAAGATAAAGGGTTTTGAGGTAGAAGCGAATGAACATAATAAAAGAATAATGCCCGTAGTTTCCGATGCCTACGGGTGTGTATGAGCTGTGTACATGCCTGTAGGGACCTCGCAAGTGCCGGTTTCAGGCAGACGAAGCGCATGCGTTGAAATCCGGCACTTCCGATCTGTCAAGAATCTTCTTGACAGATTGCACGCCTGCCCTGGAGAAGGGACTCTGCGGGCAGAGAGTTCCGCTTTCTGAACAACCTCTGCCCACTGAAATCCCTTAAAAATCTTATGCCTGGTAAAAGCAGGTGTAAGGCTTGCTTTTACCATCGTAAGAGTTTAAAAAATAAAAAAATGTTTTTTTTTTCACTCATTTATAATTTTAAAGTACTTTAAAAAAAGGTAAGTTTATTTTTAGCCCCGTTGTTTAAAGTATTTAATTTAATGTAATTTTAACTAATTTTTAAAAATGTGATTTAAAAAGAAAATGTATCTAATGTTTTGATGTGTTTTTTGAGCGATCCCCATATGCGGAGAGACCTGTCAAAAGTATGAAGGGAGATTCCCTTCTTCCATTGGTTCCCCATGGCCCATGTGATCCCAGGGATGCCTGCGAACTGCCTGCTCCCCTGGGATACCTGGGCCTCTGCGCATTTCGTAGAGCAGAGGCCCAGGAGCAGAAATGTCCAGTCCTCCAGAGCCCTCAGGTAAGGGCGTAGATTTTTCCCAGATCGGAGGTCTCCGCACGCAGGAAGCCACTGATCGGAAAATACGGGCCATTGACACTTCCATTTTATGTTATACATTAGAGCTAAACATTTGTGTTTGTTCAGGGTTTGGATTCAGTGGCCCTAAAAGTTCAGGCATTCACTGTATCGCAGCTAAATTTCTAATCACCATCCTGTTAACCTACATCAACAGACTGCTTAGGCTCCATTCTCTCCATCACATCGCTAAAGAAAAGACACATACAACAAGCCACCTGCGCCCCTGCAAGAAGCAAAGAATGTATAGGTTCAGCTATACCATACTAGGATTTGAAGCCACTCTTCTCCTCACCCGCTTCAAGTGAAAATCATTGTGTACCCATCACGAGGCAGCTAAGTAAACTGGGATGACCCAAATGCTCTCCCACAAAGCCGGGTTAATAATCCAAGAAACAGCAGATCTATCTTTGTTACTGGGGCTCCTGTCAAAACTGCAGCTGCTCGTTTGTCAATCTGCAAAAGACTGAGACAGAATGACAGGATCCATATGATGACAGCGTACACGTGAAAAGAGCAAAATGTCCTGTGCAAGAGTTCCCTTTTTTAATCTAAAGGATCGGTTCAAGCAAAATTATCCAAATTGGGCAAAATTTATCTATTCATAACTTCATGACGTACGTTTAGCAGTTTGGCTGCTACCCTCAATCAGTTGAGTAGTTTCACAAATGCTAAAGTGGCCACTTTTGTCCTTCAGACGTACCTTGCCCTGTGCTGAAGCCATTATAAGTGCCAGCTCATGATCATCCAAACTGTCACCATGCCCTTTAAAATGTCTACAGAGGACACAGCCTTATTATCGGTGCTGTTCTACAGCTCAGCTGACAGGGGTTTTGCTATCCCAGGGCTAGACAGACTAGTTGTCAGTTTGTCCCCACTAAGGATGGCATCACCAGCAAAGTAACTGAGAGCTGACAAATTTCATTGTGCTGGAGGCAGCCAAGGCTGAATGTCAACCAATGTGGTTTGTGTCTTGGGTACAATGCCACTGTAAATGTGTCACTGAATATATCTATGAATTTTTGCTTTTTTTTTTAACACTTGCTTTTTAATGCTACATTTAGGACTTCTTGGCTAAATATTCCTTTATGACATACAGTAACACTCGAGCAATATTTTTTCTGGAAATTCTCTGAGGACTTCACCTAAAGAGTGTGAATGCTGTGCTACTCCACCTTATTGGACACCTTATAGGAGTCACCAGGAGAAAGGGGGTGCTTGGTCCTGGGCATCTTGCTTGGGGTCCCCCTTGGTCTGGTCGAGGAATGGGAGGAGGACATGCGGCCAGGCAGGGCAGCACCAGCTGCGGCAGGAGAGAGGGACAGGAGGGTGAGGTGGACTCCTTCCCCACTGTGGGTACAGGACATCCCTCCTCCTCTGGACCTCCTCCACCAGGACCTCCAGTGCCACGTCCGAGAACCTGTGCGCCCTCTCCCTCGGTCCCTGAGCCATCCTGCAATGTGCCACTGTGTGCCAGCCAGAGCACTCCACAGCTTCAGTGGAAGTGGACGCGAGGAGCCCACATACACTGCTCCACAAAATCAGCGCTTGAGTGCTAAACATGCAGGTGTCTGGTATAACTCCTCCAGACAAGTTCAAATTAAGGTAATCAGCAATTAGGACTAAAATTGTGTGCTAAATCCTGACTTTCAAATGGGCGAGTCTTATTAGCACTTTCATTCACCAAAATAACCCTCTATCTGAAAACATGACTTCAGAAGAATTGTGCAGTTAAAAACAGAACAGTAAAACAATACTGACAGTCTTCTGAAACTCTGGCAACTAATTCAGATGAGAAGTCACGTTAGATTCCCAACCTGCGGGATTAAATTCACCAAGAGGATGAACATACGAACAATGATGGCGAGGGAAAGATGCTTTGGTCCATCCAGCCTGTCCCACAACTATGAGGCCTTGTGTAGCGCAATTTATACACTCTCGACCCCACCCACAACCATGTGGTCTCCTGGGAGAGGCAAAGAAACAGATTTCCAAACCCAGGGCATTTTGGTAAAATAAATCTGGGAAATTCCTCTCTGACTGTCTGGGCGATCTAAACTAGTCTAGGAGATCACTCTGGCCCTGATAATGCTATGCAGTACCTACCTTCTGTATGAGATGATCTCTGCCCCGGACAGAAACAGGTCCAGCTCTCGCTTGAAAGAATAATAGGATCACATTTCCCACTTGGGAACAAAGTATTTTCCAGCAGGTATTGCTTGTGTTCTCTATCGAAGGACATTCTTTTGAAGGGATAATCCATTTTATCATTATTTTTGAATTTTTGAATTTTTGCACTTCATGCAGTAGATTTTTGACTTTAGTTGCATGGGTGTTAAGCATCACCTGGACAGAGAGTAGAAAGGAACATTTAACAACAACAACAACTTGCATTTATATAGCACCTTTAACATAGTAAAATGTCCCAAGGTGCTTTACACGAGCGTTATCAAACAAAATTTGACAGTACGCCACATAAGGAGATATTGGGACAGGTAACCAAAAGTTTGATCCAAGAGATATGTTTTCAGGAGCATCTTAAAGGAGGAGAGAGAGGTGGAGAGCTTTATGGAGGGAATTCCAGAGCTTAGGGGCCAGGCAGCTGAAGGCAGTCTAGCAGAGAGTATTGTATGCCAATAATAGAGCTTGTCCCATTTTACTCGCATTTCTATTGATCAGGCTCAATATTCCTCTCTATGCTCTGCCAAAGCAATGCTTATTGCCTGGTGGGTGAAGATGAAAACAAACCTCCATGTTGCTATTTAAGTACATCGGTTGTTCTGTACTGTTGAAAGCCCTGAGCTTTATTTAATATTTGTAAATCTAAAGCAATTGTGGTAGTATAGCACGAGCGCACATTAAATCTGATAATCAAATTACTGCAAGAAAAATAATTGATCATTTTTGTGTCACATGACTGAAATCGTACAAGGTATTGCTTGTTGGTCATGGGGAAGAAGGTCCACTCACAGGACTACTTTCTAAATCGAACCAAATATCTATGGTTGAAATGAAATCCAGCTTTAATTTGCTTGTTTTTGGGTGGAAGTGTGTGCTCAGTCATACTTAAAGTAATACCAAGAAAACAGCAACACATCCATGGTCAATCACTGATAGGGATTTCCTCGATCCCAATAATAAATCACAAATGCTTTCCTGCATTTAAAATCATTACCCTTCCTTTTAAGATGAATTTTCTCTCCTCCCGACAGGAACGCTTTGAACCCATGCTGTGGGTTAGGTCCATGAATGCCCAGCACCGTCTTCAACCTTCCCCGGTGGTCATTCTTACGTGCGCCTGCAGAGTCATTGTGCGTTGGTTGTTCAGTCACACATGCACTTCCAGCAGTGGCTGTTGGTTAGTGATCAGGGGTGGGAACAATTAGTCACTACTAATTGTCCTTTCCCTAATCACATGCCCCAGCTGAATCAGCAAAACCAACATAGCCTTATGAATGTATCTTGGTTCTTCCTGGTTTAAATGGGCTACATGTTTACTGCCTTAGCTTTTTCTGTTACCAAATATGGTGTGCATTATGATATCACCATTCATTTTGCATATGAAAATCCAACTTAAAAACCTTAATAGTTGACTAACCTTTGATTAGGAACTTTTTTTAAAACTTTACTGCATCTGAAATATTAGCTGTAGCAGAGGGCCACCCTCCCAATGGACTTTATCACTGAACTATACAGCCAGGAAGTGTCCTCGTCTAGGTTCTGTTAGGAGCCCAGGGCAACAGTAAATATGCTTCAATAGGTCTAAGCACCCATGGGTTAGGGATGGGAATATCAGTCGGGTTCCTGGCCCTGATAGCTGTCCAGTGATCGCTGCTCCGGTGCAAATGTGTGTGGTGTTGTATCTCCCTGTGTTCTTATATACTATATATATTACAGACACTTTTAGTTCATTTTTAGTTAGTGCTTTTTACTTAGCTGTATTTGATTTGTTTCAGTGCTGCCGCATGGTGCGGAGTGATACAAGATGTCCGATGCTGCACTCTGCACTGCCCGTGCACAGTGTGCCACATAGCAATATAACTACACCATACCAAAGTAGTTCCATTCCAAAGTAGTTCCATTTAACGATGTGATACTATAACGATGTAACATCCCTCTTTCTCAAAAAACTAAAACATGAAATTTAACAATTTAAATTAACAAATATTATATCTAAACTATTATTATCAACTACAAAGAATCGTGAGTTTTTTTTTATTCGCGATATCGCTCAGGTGGTTGGATGTTGTCCCTCCATCTTGTGGATTTGGTGGTGACCATTCCTCTCTGCGGTGTTTTGGTGTGTTCCACTCTCGTTGTTGTTGTTGCTGTCGCCTTTGGAGTTGGAGTGTGTATGCTCGTGGTTGTTTGATTTGTAGCGCTTATTTCTGGTGCTGTACTTGTAGTGTATGTACCTTTAAGGGGAGAACTACTTTTTACAGCTCCTGTATATTGTAGTACCGGCAGTGACCACACCTGCATATAAACCCTGAGTAGGGATCTGTACTGTTAGTTTTAGAGTAACCCTCATCCAGTAAACACTTGTTGATTGTTCCTCTGCAGTCCCTGGCTATTGATTGAAGGACACACTACATTAAGAGACACGGATTTAACATTGGCGACGAGTCGATTCGAACCTACCTGCAACTCTGCAGAAGAAGGCCGATTCCACCAGCACGGGCGTCGACCATCCAGCGGAGACTGCAGCGAGACGGGCTGGCAACAGGTACGGCGCAGACCCTACCCGCACAGCGGCGGCTAGAACCGACTGACGGCACGGGAAAAGGCCGAGCAGCGTCGACAGGAGCAGAGAGAGGGTAAAGCGCACAGGGCGCAGCCGGGATTGAAGACCGAGCGGCGTCGACAGAAAAAAAAAAGAGAGAGAGGGTAAAACGCACAGGGTGCAGCCGGGGTTCAGAACTGAGCGGAGTCAACGAGAGAGGCGCGCAGGAAAACGCGCAGAGCGCGGCCGGTGATCAAGGGCTGAGCAGCATCCACGGGGGAAGAAAGGAAAGCATGGGAGAAGCCATTTGAGCTGCAGCGGAGAAGAAGGGAGAGCGCTGCAGACGCCATTTTTGAGCCGCAGCGGAGAAGAAGGGAGAGCGCGGGAGACACCATTGTGAGCCACAGTGGAGAAGACGGGAGAGCGCGGGAAGGAAGGAAAGCGCGGGAGATGCCATTTTGAGCCAGCGGAGAAGGGAGAGCGTGAGAGACACCATTTTTAGCCAGTCTAACCACACCCAGGGATGCCGAAGAGTGGCAGTGTCACAGCGTTCGACAATGAAGTCGAAGATTGGGCGACATGTGTAGAACGCATAGAAGTGTACTGCAAGGCGAATAAAGTGCCAGATGCCAGGAAAGCACTTGTATTGTTGAATTCCATGGGTGCAAAAACGTACGGCTTACTGCAAAACCTAGTAACCCCAGAGAAGCCAGTGGAAAAGGATTTTGAAAGCATAGTGGCAATCCTACAGGACCACTTAAACCCCACACCACTGCTGATAGCAGAAAGATTTAAGTTTCACAAAAGGAACCAGCATAAAGACGAAAGAAATGCTGAGTATTTACAGAAATCACAGAAATCACAGAAATCACACAGTACAGATAGAGGCCATTTTGGCCCATCGAGCCTGCACCGACACATATCCCTCCCAATCCCCGTAACCCCTACACCAACACATATCCCACCCTATCCCCACGTATTTAATCCCCCTAACACTAAGGGTCAATTTTTATCATAGCCAATCAACCTAACCTGCACATCTTTGGACTGTGGGAGGAAACCGGAGCACCCGGAGAAAACCCGCGCAAACACGGGGAGAATGTGCAAACTCCACACAGACAGTCGCCCGAGGCCGGATTCGAACCCAGGTCCCTGGCGCTGTGAGGCAACACTGCGCAAGCTATCGAAACACTGCCAGTTTGGAACGGGACTAACAGATACTTTAAGGGACAAGTTTGTGTGTGGGATTCAAAGTGAAGGAACCCAGAAATGGCTTCTATCAGAAAAGGATCTTATGCTGGACAAGGCTTTCAGCATGGCAGTATCACACGAAGCAGCCGCACGGGGCGCTGCAGAGATACAACGGAGACCGCAAGAATATGGCACAAATGAAATGTCATATGGAGCAGTGAAGTGTTATCACTGCGGCAGAACAACACACGGCCATAAGGATTGTTGGTTCAAGGACCAAGTGTGCAGACAGTGTGGAAAAGTAGGACACATAGCAAGAGTCTGCAGGTCGGGAAAGAAAACCAGCAGCAAGAAATCTCCACAGGAGAAGTACAAAAAGGTACATAAGGTGACGGAGAGTAGTTCAGATGAACAGAAAAGTGATACAGACTCCGGAAGCAAGGAGCTGGGTTGGCTGAAACCACATAATGTAATCAAAATGGAGGATCACCAAACTATCTGGGTCATGCTCAAGATAGACAGAGTCCAAGTGAAAATGGAATTGGACACAGGATCAGCCCTAACAGTCATAAACCGAAGGGACTACGAGCGGCTATTCTCACATATACCCTTGACAGATACAGAGATTGTCTTGAAGACGTACATGGGGCAAAAGGTCTACCCCAAAGGAAATATAAGGGTGGACGTGATATACAATGGCAAGGAAACACCAAAAATGAACCTATATGTATTGCCAGATGGAGGACCACCACTACTAGGACGTGAATGGATCCGGAAGATACAGTCAGATTGGCATTCCATACAAGCACTGACAGTAGATGCCAAAAAGGATGATGACGTCACACCTGGACGACTGTCAAAAATGCTAACTGACGCACAAGAAGTGTTCCAGGAGGGACTCAGAACACTAAAAGGCATAACAGCAATGATCAAAATAGAGGAAAATGCAAGCCCAAAGTTTTTTAAGGCCAGACCGGTGCCTTATGCGATCCGCCCAGCCGTCGAAGCAGAGCTGGAAGTGTTGGAACGTTCTGGAGTACTGTCCAAAGTGGACTGGAGCGAGTGGGCTACACCCATCGTTCCTGTAATGAAGAGGTTGTTGAGTAATACGCCTGGGGAACCAAAGAAGGTTCGCATCTGTGGTGATTTTAAGGTGACAGTGAACCCAGTCCTTCACACGGTTCAATATCCGCTTCCACGGATTGAAGATATTTTCGCCTCGCTATCTGGAGGAAAACGCTTCACTAAGATTGATCTGGCCCATGTGTACCTGCAAATGGATGGAGAAGAAGCCTCGAAACAGTACCTCACGTTCAACCTTCACAAAGGTCTCTACCAATAAAACCGGCTGGTGTTCGGGGTAGCATCAGCTCCGGCTATTTGGCAAAGGGCAATGGATCAAGTCCTGCAAGGGATTCCAGGGACCCAGTGTTATTTGGATGACATCCTGGTCACGGGCAAAAATGACAGTGATCACCTCGCCAACCAGGAGCAGGTGCTCACTTGATTGAAGGAATAAGGGCTCCGAGCTAATCGCCACAAATGCGAGTTTTTCCAGAAGCAGATCTCGTACTGTGGCCACGTTATTGATGAAGAGGGGTTACATAAGTCCCCTGAAAAGATTGAGGCAGTAGTCAAGGGTCCAGCACCGGAAAATGTGTCACAACTGAGGTCGTCCCTCGGGCTGGTGAACTACTACCATAAGTTCTTGCCGAATTTGTCTACAGTACTACACCCACTGAACACCCTACTGCAAACGGGGGTACCATGGAAGTGGAATGACAAATGTAAATGAGCTTTCCAGAAGTGCAAAGAATTGATCACATCAAAAGAGGTGTTGGCTCATTTCAACCCACCACTACCAATTCGGTTGGCGTGTGATGCATCACCCTATGGTATTGGAGCGGTGCTGTCGCACAAATTCCCGGACGGCTTGGAGAGGCCAGTAGCCTTTGCGTCTCAGTCACTAACCTCAGCCGAGCGTAACTACGCCCAGATTGACAGGGAGGCCCTCAGCCTAGTGTGGGGAGTGTAAAAGTTCAACATTTATCTGCACGGGCAGAAGTTGACCTTGCTGACTGACCGCCAACCAATTGTCTCCATCTTTAATCCAAAGAAGGGCGTTCCGGTGATGACTATGCAACGGATACAAAGATGGTCCCTTTTTCTAGGGGTGAACCATATGAAATAGAGGATAAGGCACGAAACAGCATGGAAACACTGATGGGCTATCACGCCTGCCACTGCCTACTGCGGAGGAAGTACCAGCAGTGGACAATGTCGAGATATTTTATTCGACTATAATTGAACGCTTGCCAGTAACTAACGCAGATATAGAGTAGGAGACCCGAAATGACCCGACACTGTCTCGGGTATATGATTTGACGGTGAAGGGATGGCCAACACATGGTGACTCACTGTTGCCAGCATTCTCATCCAGAAGAGAACAGCTGTCAGTATGCCAGGGGACCTTGATGTGTGGATCCCGAGTGGTAATTCCACCCAAGTTTAGGGAGAGAGTGCTCAATGAGCTTCACGAAGGCCATCTGGGAGGGTTGAAAATGAAAAGCCTTGCTACCGCTTATGTGTGGTGGCTGGGGATCGATCAGCAAATCACGGACCTGACAAAGAGCTGCTCAGGATGCCAGAAGGTCGAAAATGCACCACCACATGCCCCTCTACACCCATGGGAGTGGCCCTCCTCTCCATGGCAATGGGTGCATATTGATTTTGCTGGCCCATTCATGGACTCAATGTTCTTAAGAGCCGTAGATGCGCACTCAAAATGGCCTGAGGTGATCAAAAATGTCCTCCACCACCACGGAGAAAACGATTGCAGTCCTACGGACCATATTTGCCAGGAGCGGCTTGCCAGAGCAGATTTGCTCTGATAACGGACCACAATTTGTGTCCGAAGAGTTTCGGAAATTTATGAGAAGGAATGGGGCAAGGCATTACACATCTGCCCCGTATCATCCAGCCACAAATGGATTGGCTGAGAGGTTCGTACAAACCTTTAAAAAGGCAGTAAAGGCCATGTGCGATGACGACATTCCACTGCAGCATAAGGTGGACAATTTCCTGTTAGCCTACAGAAATGCGACACATGCAGTTACCAAACAGACCCCGGCCATGATGTTCTTTAACCGAAGGTTGAGATCTCGTCTGGATTTGCTCAGACCAAATGTACGAAGAAATGTTGAGAATACGCAATTCCAGCACATCAATGAGAAGCCGACAAGGAGCTTCAATGTAGGGCAACCAGTCTTGGCCCGCGACTACCGAACAGAGAAATGGCAACCAGGAATGATATGCACACGGCAGTGGCCACTAATGTACACAGTGGATGTTGGGGAGAACATTGTGAGACGCCATGTCAACCAGATCCTAGTGTCACAGGAACGAGTCAACCCCATGTCTCGCGTACCTGGTGATGAACCCGAAATACAGGGAGCATCTACCCCAGAAACAGTAGCATTGGAAGCTGATGAAGCAACCGATGACAGTGGGGCAGAATCGCCTCCGCACCAAGAACAAGACACTCAGGAAAGGCGCTATCCAGAAAGGATCAGGAAGCCGCCCCAAAGACTGAATTTATAAATGGGCTATTTTCATTTAATGTTGCATGTTAAAAGTGTTAACTGTTAAATGAATGTTATGGTACTGTTAATCTAAAAGGGGAGGAATTGTAGTGTATGTACCTTTAAGGGGAGAACTACTTTTTACAGCTGCTGTATACTGTAGTACCGGCAGTGACCACACCTGTATATAAACCCTGAGTAGGGATCTGTACTGTTTAGTTTTAGAATAACCCTCATCCAGTAAACACCTGTTGATTGTTCATCTGCAGTCTCTGGCTATTGATTGAAGGACACACTACATTAAGAGACACGGATTTTGTAGTGTCCGCGCCTTAATAATACGCGGACTGCAGGAGAACAATAAAACAGGTATTTACTGAACAGAGGGTAACTCTTTTGTTTGTACCCAAAAAAAAACCACATTGGACTGTAATCAAAAGTTCAACTAAAATTAACAAATCAAATTAAAATTTGGTTTTCCAGGTTGAAGAATGCACTCCAGTCCCTGCGACGCCCACCGGTCGCGGAAATACGCAAGCGCACCGGTGGACACCGCGTGCTCCATCTCCAGGACCACCCGGGCGCGAACATGGCCACGGAAGAGAGGCAGGCAATCTGGCTGGACGACCCCCTCGACCGCCCGCTGCCTGGACCAATTGATGGCTCTTTTAGCCAGGCCCAGGAGCAGGCCCACAAGGAGGTCCTCCAACCTGTCCGCTCCCCTCCGCACCGGGTGACCGTAGATCAAGAGCGTGGGACTGAAGTGCAACCAAAAATCGAGGAGCAGCCCCTTTAAAAGTGAAAGAGGGGCTGCAACCTCTCACATTCCATATAAACGTGAAACACGGACTCCTCCAGGCCGCAAAAAATGCAGGCGGCCTGGGAGTCCGTGAACATACTTAAAACCTTATTGCACGGGACCGCTCCGTGCAACACCCTCCAGGCCAAGTCCCCGATGGAACAAGGGAGGACTCCCGCGTAGAGAGCCCTCCATTTGAGACCTCCGCCACCGCCAGTCGGCAAGATGCCACGCCAAGGCGTGTCCGGACGGTAGACGAAGATGGCAAAGTGGAGAGTGTGCAGGAGCAGCCCGTACAGGAAACCCCTCCGCACGGAATGAAAAGGCACGGAGGGTATTTCCTCGAGACGGCTCAAGTTATGAGGCGCCGGTTCCCGAGGGGAGTTTCGGGGCTGGGCGCCGATGAGGAATTCCGTCCAAATGGGGATAAGCTCGGACGGGATCGTCCACATGCTTGAGCCGCCTCGATACACCTAGTGGAGTCGGGGCCCAGTGCCGCTTTCACCGATTCGATGGCTTCGACCGCGAGCCGGACGTTGGCCCAGGACAGGCGCCGCGCCAGCTCCTCTGGCGCCATCCAGCCCGCTCCTCCGCAATTGAGCGGGTCCCCGACTCTGGTCACCTTGCCAAGCACAGCCCTGCCCTCCGCCAGCTGCCCGAACCCGCGTTCGTGGAGGTGCGGATTCCTGAGCAGCGGCTCCCGAAGGAGAGCCACCGCTTCTGACGGGGGAGAGCTCCACCTGGAAGCGACGTAGTTCCAAACCCATAGCAGTTCCTGGTAGAAGACAGGCAGCTCCCGCAGGCCGGCACGCCTGCCGCCCACTTTCGCAAACAGAAGCTGCGTGTCGTAATTGAGGCCGTGCAGCTGGCGGAAGAAAAACATCGCCAGCGCACACCATCTCGGAGGATTCTTGACGTACAGGTGTCTCTGCAGTGTCTGAAGTCGGAAAGTCGCAGCCTGGGTGCAAAGGCACACCAGCGCCTGACTGCCCTCCCTAAGCGGGAGACACAGAACCGCGGCAGAGACCCAGTGCTTCCTTTTGCCCCAGAAGAAGTCGATGAGTTTCTTCTGCATCTTGGCGACAAACGCAGGGGGAGGGATCAAAGTGACCAACCGGTACCACAACATAGCGGCCACCAGCTGGTTTATGACCAGCGCTCGACCCCTGTAGGACAACACTCGGAGCAGTCCTGTCCAGCATCCTAGGCGAGCGGTGACTTTGGCCTCCAGCTCGTGCCAGTTCGCCGGCCAGGCGTCCTCGGCAGGGCTAAGGTAGACTCCCAAATAGAGGAGGTGCGTGGTGCTCCAGGTGAAAGGCCTGAACTCCTCCGGCAGGGAGTCCACCCGCCACTGACCCGCCAGGAGTCCGGAACATTTCTCCCAGTTGATCTTGGCGGAGGATGCGCCCGAGTAAATCTACTGTGAGGAGCACGTCATTGGCGTAAGCCGAGAGGACCACCTCCACGCCGGGCCCTTGCAGAGCCAGTCCCATCAACCTCTTCCGCAAGAGGCGCAGGAATGGCTCCACGCAAACGGCGTTTAACTGACCGGTCATGGGGCATCCTTGACGCACCCCCCTCCCGAAGCGAAGGGGCGCCGTCAAGGACCCGTTAACTTTAATCAGACACTCCGTGGCGGCGTACAGAAGTCGGATCCGGGCGACGAAATGCGTCCCAAACCCGAATGCGCGCAGAGTCCCGAAGAGATACTCATGATCCACCCTGTCGAACGCCTTCTCCTGATCCAGGGAAAGGAAGGTGACCGGCAGACCAGCCCTCTGGGAGTGGTGGACCAGGTCCCGGACCAGATGGATGTTATCGTGGATGGTCCGGCCCGGGACCGTGTAGGACTGGTCGGGGTGGATCATGTGGGCCAGCACGGTGCCAAGGCGAGCAGACATGGCCCTGGCAAAGATTTTATAGTCCGTGCTGAGGAGGGAGACTGAGCGCCAGTTCTTAAGGAGGTGGAGATTCCCCTTCTTAGGCAGCAGGACAATGACCGCCCTGCGCCAAGAGGGGGCATCTCCCCGGTCGCCAAACTTTCCCCCAGGACCCGCGCGTAGTCGCCCCCCAAGACGTCCCAGAACGCCCTGTGGAACTCCACGGTCAGCCCGTCCAGCCCCGGGGACTTTCCCTTAGAGAGCTGGCGGAGGGCGCCGGTCAGCTCCGCCAGGCTTAGCGGAGCGTCCAATTTTTCGGCGCCCTCCGGGCTGACCTTCGGCAGGTCTTCCCACAAAACCCTGCGCGCATCCTCACTGGACGGATCCGGAGAGAAAAGAGCCCCGTAGTAGGCGCGGGTCTCCGCGCTGATTCCCTCCGGATCCGAGACCAGAGATCTGTCGTCGGCCAGCAGCCCCAAGAGCTGCTTACGGAACCCCCGTCTTTTTTCCAGCGAGTAGAAGAAGGGGGAGCCGCGGTCCAGGTCCCGCAGGAGCTGGATCCGCGACCTCACGTACGTGCCTCGGGACCCGATGAGCTGCAGGTCCTTCAGTGCGCCCTTCTTCTCTTCGTACACCTTCCGCAGGGCCGGGTCCTCGATGACCTGACCGAGACGGGACTCCAGGTCGAGCACTTCCTTCTCCAACCGCCCGACCCGGGCCTCCCGCCTCTTGGTCGACCCCTTCGCGTACTCCTGACAGATTAGATGGATGTGAGCCTTGCCCACATCCCACCATTGCCTCAAGGAGGGGAAGCAGCCCCGCTTCCTTCTCCAGTCGGCCCATAACCGACAAAACGAATCCCGGAACCGCGCGTCCTCCAGCAGCAGGTTGTTAAAATGCCAGTACGCGGACCCCCCCGCGCGCGCAGCGGAGCAAGCTCCGCCCACACCAGGTGGTGGTACGTGGATGGCACCGGCCGCATGGAAGCCGCCGGAACGCAGGAGACGTACGCCCGGGAAATGTAAAGGCGGTCGATTCTGGACCTTCCTCCCCCAGACCTCACGCTAGTGAAGGCGCTGGAGTCGGGGTGGAGATTTCGACAGACGTCCACCAAGTCGAAGGACCCGACCAGGTCCCTCACTTCTCCATCGCCGCCGGGCTTCGCGGGGGACCCGCACGGTCCCTCGCCTCGAGGGTGCAGTTAAAATCCCCCCCGAGGATGACGCACTCGCCCACGTCGACGGAGCCCAAAAGAGCGGACACTTCTTCGAAGAAGCGCACTTGTTGCGCACTGGTCTGAGGGGCCTACATGTTCACTAGATGGAGCGGCACGCCCCCTAGGCGAGCAGTGACCTGGAGCAAGTGGCCCGGCACGTGCTCTTTGACCCCCAAGATCTCCGGCTGAAAATGCAGGGCCAGCAAGATAGCCACCCGGCTGGAATTGTTGGAGAGGTGACTCATGCTGACCCCTCCTTGCCACTCCAGGAGCCACGTGGGTTCGTCTCCTGGAACGGTGTGGGTTTCTTGCAGGAAGCACACCGCATACTTCCCGTCCCGAAGGACCAAGAAGTTATTGAATCTACGGCGCGCCTCCCTGCTGCTGTTGATGTTGAGGCTGGCTATGGTTATCTTCATGTCAGAAGCATAGCGCAACCTCTACCTACACCTAACGGGGGGAGGAAGCGCAGCCTCTGGTCAGCCACCACTTCCTCAGCAGCCCAGTGAGAAACGTTCTGAGCTGACGCAGCTCGAGTGGGTTCACACCCTCGTCCACGCCCATGATCTTAATGGCGGCGCGGTCGGATACGATGAGCAGCGCCAGCTCCGACCACCTGTCGAGGGCCAGCTGGACCTTATTGCGCCGATCCAGGCACGTGGCCATAAAATCCCGGAGTTCCCTTACGGGAATGAGGGGAGACTCGACAAGGGGCACGAGGTCATCCATTGCCTCATCGGCGCTGGAGTCCGAATCGTCCTCCGTGCCAATTGCCGAGTCCCCATCCTCCTCCAGGGGGTCGTCACCAGCGACCGACCTGTCCGCCGCGCAGTGCGCAGCGAACGGCTCGGCCGCACCAGCCAGCCCCGCCTCCGCCCGGATCCCACCCCAAGGATCGGCGGCAGAGGTTTCCTCCCTGGACTCCTCTAAGGGTGCTGGGCCAGAAGAAGGCGGCAGTTCAGAGCTCCCCTCCGCCCCAGACGCCGGAACAACCGGAGAAACCGGGGAGAGACCAATTCCCAGCTCCTCCAGCACATCCGGCACCAGAGACGCAGCCAGGGGGCCATCCTACTCCCCGCCACCAACCTCCGACCCAGCGGATGGGGTGTTTTGAAATAAAAGCTCTAACAGGACGAGGAGCCCCTGGGAGATGTCGGGGTCGCATTGGGCGAGCTCATTATCCTCGAGCTCGCCCGACCCAGACCCCAGGCCGCCCGACCTGGCGAGGGGTAACGGCACCGATAGAACGTCAATTTCCGCCGCGGGTTGTTCTGCGACCCCCCCCATGGGCAGAGTCTCGTCCCCATCCCCAGGAGGCACGCGCCGGACAGACCCATCTGCCTCAGCCTCCCAAGGGACAGGCGACCCCTGCCGATCGCTGGTGATGGTGACAGCGGGGGGGGGGGTGCAGTACCCGCGGCGGGTAACGACTCCCCCTGCTCGGAGGGACCTTCCTCCTCCCGGTCCTCCTCCTCTTCCAGGGGGTCGCGCCTTCTTTTTAGCACGGAGGGAGTGAGGGAGGCCCCCATGTCTGCAGAGGCCTCCTCCTCAGCTCCCTCTGGCGGAGCAGGTGTGTCGGGTTCCTCGGGCCCGAGCCCGGCCGCAGGTATCGGCGTTACCGCTGCGGCGGTTGCGGCCACAGCCTCGGGCACGAGGCCCCTCCCGCTCGCGTCTGCCCTGATTAACTCCGCGAGGAGCACGGGTGTAAGGGGCTCAAGGGGCAAGGGCTGGCCATCCACGGTGGGACCCGCCCTAAGGTGTTCATTTTTTCGCCGTGCCTTCTTTCCGGCCGGAAACACTCCCTCCCCCCCGCCGGAGGCCTTGGTGGCATCGGCCCCCGACGTCGACCGGGGGGAGGAGCGGCGGCGGCGCCAGCCTCGGCCGCACGAGATGATCCAGCGGCCTTGGAGGCGGGGCAGTTTTTCCGGATGTGCCCCACCTCCTTGCAGGCGTGGCACCGCACACCGTCCGACGTCCAGAAGATGCGATAGGCGGTCCCCTCGTGGTGGACGACGAATGCCCCGTCAGTGTCCTCCTCCTGTGCCAGCTGGATAAACAGCTGGCGCCGGAAGGAGAAGACGTGGCAAAGGCTGGCCTCCTGGAAGCAGAGCAGGATGGGTGTGATCCCCGACCTCACCTCCCCAAGTTGACGTAGATGGGGAAGGAGGAGCTCACCAGGAACATAGGGCGGGACGTTGGAAATGATGATCCTCTGCGCGGTGGCCTCGAGAGGATCCACCGGCAGGAAGGTCCCGCCCACGGTGAGCCCCTTGGCGACGGCCAGGGACACCGCCCGCTCCGACCCCAGGAAGAACACAGCCTTCCCATACATTTTTGAGGCCGCGACGATGGCTGAGGGGCCGACAACCCCAGCCATGGCTTTAACACAGGCTTCAATTGTCATAGTGGGGTGAGTGCTGCTCTTCACCCCAAGCTTTTTTGTCATCAGTCTGAATGGTGACGGGGCAGCAGAAGCAGTAGGGGCAGCTGTGGCTGTGGCTGCCACTCCCGCATACGTCTTGGCTGGCCCCGCCACCGGCGAAGATGCAGTCGCCATTCTGGGGTGGTATTATAAAGGGCTACACTCACCCCAAGTCATAGGCCTGAAGGTGGAAATGGCCTCAGGTATTTTTTTGGTCCTCTATTGAGCAGAGGGAGCTGTTTAAAATGAAGGCACACCTCTCCCCATATTGCGTGAGATTGGGGGAGGGGCCTTCTCTCCTCTGCTCAATAGGCAATGAATTAAGAGTCAATTGAGGTGCCTTAGAGAAAGAGGCAGAGAGAGACAGAGAGAGAGAGGGGGGGCGATGGGAAGGAGGGAGGCCGCAAAGGCAGGGTCGCCACGCTGGATGGCGGGTGGGTGGGTGTTGGCAGGGGTGCACTCTCCTGATGGAAATTTAAAGTCTCTGATAGTGGTGGTCTTCTGGCAGGGGGAGAAGATGTCTTCACCTGGGAAAGCTGGAGATGCCCAGGCTCAGTCCTGCACCAGGTCTTAACGATGTAATTAATGGAATTAACCACTTCACCTAGGCAGCTCCAGCTGGCCCAGGTCAGGCAATAGAAGGGATGCTTATTTGTGGTGCATGTGGCCTAGTTTTGGCAAGAGCCACACACACACACAGCCACCCCTTGATGCTCCGGCCTTTTTTCTTCGTTTCTCCCCCCACCTAAAATACAAAGTCTTTGGGAGAGTGCCCCAAATAACACCCACCTGTAGATATTTTGAAGATGATATTCCTCCCTCCTTCCGAACAGTTGGTGTTGGTTGATAGTGGTTTCTCTCCCCTCTCACCTTCTCCTGAATTGGAGGCTAATTTGGGGAGGCAGTAATGGGAAAGGCCTCTCCCCTGGTTGGTGTTGTTGCTGGCCTCCCTTCTCCTTCTCCTCCTCTGTCCTCTCCCTCCAGGCACCTCAGTTGCTATGATGATGGTGGAGGTGGAGGTGGTGGTGGTGGTCCAGCATTCTCCTCCTCTACCTGGTCAGGGGATCACCACTTTAATCCACTCTCCAAGTCTGGCTGCTCCCTCTGCTTGTGCTTGTAGCTGCACAGCCAGCAATGCTGTAACAGAGGGTAACTCTTTTGATTGTACCCAAAAAAAAAACCAAATTGGATTGTAAACAAAAGTTCAACTAAAACTTAACAAATCAAATTAAAATTTGGTTTTCCGGGTTGATGATGCAGTCCAGTCCCCGCGGCGCCCACCGGTCGCGGAAATACTCAAGTGCACCGGCGGACACCGCGTGCTCCATCTCCAGGGCCACCCGGGCGCGAACATGGCCACAGAAGAGAGGCAGGCAATCCGGCTGGACGGCACCCTCGACCGCCCGCTGCCTGGACCAATTGATGGCTCTTTTAGCCAGGCCCAGGAGCAGGCCCACAAGGAGGTCCTCCAACCTGTCCGCTCCCCTCCGCACCGGGTGACCGTAGATAAAGAGCGTGGGACAGAAGTGCAACCAAAAATCGAGGAGCAGCCCCTTCAAGTAGTGAAAGAGGGGCTGCAACCTGTCACATTCCATATAAATGTGAAACACGGACTCCTCCAGGCAGCAAAAAATGCAGGCGGCCTGGGAGTCCGTGAACCTACTTAAAACTTTATTGCACGGGACCGCTCCGTGCAACACCCTCCAGGCCAAGTCCCCAATGGAACAAGGGAGGACACCCGCGTAGAGAGCCCTCCATTGGGGACCTCCGCCACCGCCAGTCGGCAAGACGCCACGCCAAGGCGTGTCCGGACGGTAGGCGAAGATGGCAAAGTGGAGAGTGTGCAGGAGCAGCCCGTACAGGAAACCCCTCCGCGCTGAATGAAAAGGCACGGAGGGTATTTCCTCGAGACGGCTCAAGTTCTGAGGTGCCGGTTCCCGAGGGGAGTTTCGAGGCCGGGCGCCGATGAGGAATTCCGTCCGAACGGGGGTAAGCTCGGACGGGATCGCCCCACGTGCTTGAGCTGCCTCGATACACCTAGTGGAGTCGGGGCCCAGTGCCGCTTTCACCGATTCGATGGCTTCGACCACGAGCCGGACGTTGGCCCAGGACAGGCGCCGCGCCAGCTCCTCCAGCGTCATCCAGCACGCTCCTCTGCCATCGAGCAGGTCCCCGACTCTGTTCACCTTGCCAAGCACAGCCCTGCCCTCCGCCAGCTGCCCGAACCCGCGTTCGTGGAGGTGCGGATTCCTGAGCAGCAGCTCCCGAAGGAGAGCCGCCGCTCCTGACGGGGGAGAGCTCCGCCTGGAAGCGACGTAGTTCCAAACCCATAGTAGTTCCTGGTAGAAGACAGGCAGCTCCCGCAGGCCGGCACGCCTGCCACCCACTTTCGCAAACAGGAGCTGCGTGTCGTAATTGAGGCCGTGCAGCTGGCGGAAGAAAAACGTCGCCAGCACACACCATCTCGGAGGATTCTCGACGTACAGGTATCTCTGCAGCGTCTGAAGACGGAAAGTCGCAGCCTGGGTGCTAAGGCACACCAGCGCCTGACCGCCCTCCCAAAGCGGGAGACACAGAACCGTGGCAGAGACCCAGTGCTTCCTTTTGTCCCAGAAGAATTCGATGAGCTTCTTCTGCATCTTGGAGACAAATGCAGGAGGAGGGATCAAAGTGACCAACCGGTATCACAACATGGCGGCCACCAGCTGGTTTATGACCAGCGCTCGACCCCTGTAGGACAACACTCGGAGCAGTCCTGTCCAGCGTCCTAGGCGAGCGGTGACTTTGGCCTCCAGCTCTTGCCAGTTCGCCGGCCAGGCATCCTCGGCAGGGCTAAGGTAGACTCCCAAATAGAGGAGGTGCGTGGTGCTCCAGGCGAAAGGCCTGAACTCCTCCGGCAGGTAGTCCACCCGCCACTGACCCACCAGGAGTCCGGAACATTTCTCCCAGTTGATCTTGGCGGAGGATGCGTCTGAGTAAATCTGCTGGCATTCTCGCATCATCCGCAAGTCAGCGGGATCCGTGACCATGAGGAGCACGTAATCGGCGTAAACCGAGAGGACCACCTCCACGCCCGGCCCTTGCAGAGCCAGTCCCGTCAACCTCTTCCGCAAGAGGCGCAAGAATGGCTCTACGCAAACGGCTTATAACTGATCGGACATGGGGCATCCCTGACGCATCCCCCGTCCCGAAGCGGAGGGGCGCCGTCAAGGACCCGTTAACTTTAATCAGACACTCCGCGGCGGCGTACAGAAGTCGGATCTGGACGACGAAATGCGTCCCAAACCGAATGCGTGCAGAGTCCCGAAGAGATACTCGTGATCCACCCTGTCGAACGCCTTCTCCTGATCCAGGGAAAGGAAGGCGACCGACAGGCCAGCCCTCTGGGAGTGGTGGACCAGGTCCTGGACCAGATGGATATTATCGTGGATGGTCCAGCCTGGGACCGTGTAGGACTGGTCGGGGTGGATCATGTGGGCCAGCACGGTGCCAAGGCGAGCAGACATGGCCCTAGCAAAGATTTTATAATCTGTGCTGAGGAGGGAGACCGGGCGCCAGTTCTTAAGGAGGCGGAGATTGCCCTTCTTAAGCAGCAGGACAATGACCGCCCTGCGCCAAGAGAGGGGCATCTCCCCGGTCGCCAAACTTGCCCCCAGGACCCGCGCGTAGTCGCCCCCCAAGATGTCCCAGAACGCCCTGTGGAACTCCACGGTCAGCCCATCCAGCCCCGGGGACTTTCCCCTAGAGAGCTGGCGGAGGGCGCCGGTCAGCTCCGCCAGCCTTAACGGAGCATCCAATTTTTCTGCGCCCTCCGGGCTGACCTTCGGCAGGTCCTCCCACAAAACTCTGCGCGCATCCTCGCTGGACGGATCCAGAGAACAGAGCCCCGTAGTAGGTGCGGGCCTCCACGCTGATTCCCTCCGGACACAAGACCAGAGATCCGTCATCGGCCAGCAGCCCCAAGAACTGCTTACGGACCCCCCGTCTTTTTTCCAGCGAGTAGAAGAAGGGGAAGCCGCGGTCCAGGTCCCGCAGCAGCTGGTTCCATGACCTCACTTATGCGCCTCGGGACCCGACGAGCTGCAGGTCCTTCAGCGCGCCCTTCTTCTCTTCGTACACCTTCCGCAGTGTCGGGTCCTCGACGACCTGACCGAGACAGGACTCCAGGTCGAGCACCTCCTTCTCCAACCGCCCGACCCGGGCCTCCCGCCTCTTGGTCGACCCCTTCGCGTACTCCTGACAGAAGAGATGGATGTGAGCCTTGCCCACATCCCACCATAGCCTCAAGGAGGGGAAGCCCCCCCGCTTCCTTCTCCAGTCGGCCCAGAATCGACGAAACGAATCCCGGAAACGTTCGTCCTCCAGCAGCAGGTTGTTAAAATGCCAGTACGCGGACCCCCCCCCCGCTCGCGCAGCGTACGAGCCCCGCCCACACCAGGTGGTGGTCCGTGCACAGCACTGGCCGCATGGAAGCCGCCGGAACGAAGGAGACGTATGCCCGGGAAATGTAGAGGCGGTCGATTCTGGACCTTCCTCCCCCAGACCTCACGCTAGTAAAGGTGCTGGAGTCGGGGTGGAGATTTCGCCAGACGTCCACCAAGTCGAAGGACCCGATTAGGTCCCTCAACTTCTCCATCACCGCCGGGCTTCGCGGGGGACCCGAACGGTCCCTCGCCTCGAGGGTGCAGTTAAAATCCCCCCCGAGGATGACGCACTCGCCCACGTCGACGGAGCCCAAAAGAGCGGACACTTCTTCGAAGAAGCGCACTTGCTGCGCACCGGTCTGAGGGGTGCACACGTTCACTAGATGGAGCGGCACGCCCCCCAGGCGAACAGTGAGCTGGAGCAAGCGGCCCGGCACGTGCTCCTTGACCCCCAAGATCTCCGGCTGAAAATGCGGGGCCAGCAAGATAGCCACCCCGCTGGAATTGTTGGAGAGGTGACTCATGCTGACCCCTCCTTGCCACTCCAGTAGCCACGTGGCTTCGTCTCCCGGAACGGTGTGGGTTTCTTGCAGGAAGCACACCACATACTTCCCGTCCCGAAGGACCGAGAAGTTATTGAATCTGCGGCGTGCCTCCCTGCTGCCGTTGATGTTGAGGCTGGCTTTGTTTATCTTCATGTCAGAAGCATAGTGCAACCACTACCTACACCTAACGGGGGGAGGAAGCGCAGCCGCTGATCAGCCGCCACTTCCTCAGCAGCCCAGTGAGAAATGTTCTGAGCCGACACAGCTCGAGCGGGTTCACACCCCCGTCCGCGCCCATGATCTTAACGGCGGCGCGGACGGATACGATGAGCAGCGCCAGCTCCGACCACCTGTCGAGGGCCAGCCGGACCTTATTGCGCCGACCCAGGCACGTGGCCATAAAATCCTGGAGTTCCCTTACGGGAATGAGGGGAGACTCGGCAAGGGGCACGAGGTCATCCATTGCCTCGTCGGCGCTGGAGTCCGAATCGTCCTCCGTGCCCATCACCGAGACCGCATCCTCCTCCAGGGGGTCGTCACCAGCGGCCGACCCATCCGCCGCACAGTGCGCAGCGAACGGCTCGGCCGCACCAGCCAGCCCCGCCTCCGCCCAGATCCCACCCCCAGGATCGGCGGCAGAGGATTCTTCCCTGGGCTCCTCTACGGGTGCTGGGCCAGAAGACGGCAGCGGTTCAGAGCTGCCCTCCGCCCCAGACGCCGGAACGACCCGAGAAGCCAGGGAGAGAACAAATCCCAGCTCCTCCAGTACGTCCGGCACCAGAGACGCAGCCAGGGGGCCATCCTCCTCCCCGCCACCAACCTCCAACCCAGCGGATGGGGTGTTTTGAGTTAAAATCTTTACCAGGTCAAGCAGCCCCTGGGAGATCTCCGGGTCGCATTGGGCGAGCTTATTATCCTCGAGCTCGCCCGACCCAGACCCCAGGCCGCCCGATCCGGCGAGGGGTAACGGCACCGATAGAAGATCTATTTCCACCGTGGGTTGTTCCGCGACCCCCCCCCCACGGGCAGGGTCTCGTCCCCGTCCCCAGGAGGCACGTGCTGGACAGACACATCTGCCTCAACCTCCCGAGGGACAGGCAACCCCTGCCGATCGCTGGTGATGGTGACAGCGGGGGGGGGGCGCAGTACCTGCGACGGGCGCCGACTACCCCTGCTCGGAGGGACCCTCCTCCTTCCGGTCCTCCTCCTCTTCCAGGGGGTCGCGCCTTCTTTTTAACACGGAGGGAGCGAGGCAGACCTCCATGCCTGCAGAGGCCTCCTCCTCAGCTTCCTCCGGCGGAGCAGGTTTGACGTGTTCCTCAGGCCCGAGTCCGGCCGCAGGTATCGGCGTTACCGCTGCGGCGGTTGCGGCCACAGGCTCAGGCATGAGGCCCCTCCCGCTCGCGTCTGCCCCGATTAACTCCGCGAGGAGCGCGGGTGTAAGGGGCTCCAGGGGCAAGGGCTGGCCATCCACGGGGGGCCCGCCCTAAGGTGTTTATTTTTTCGCCGCACTTTCTTTCCGGCCGGACACGCTCCCTCCCCCCCGCCGGGGGCCTTGGTGGCATCGGCCCCCGACGTCGACCGCACATCAGACGTTCCCGACGCGCTGGCAGATCCAGGGGGAGGAGCGTCGGCGGCGCCAGCCTCGGCCGCACGAGATGATCCGGCGGCCTTGGAGGTGGGGCAGTTTTTCCGGATGTGCCCCGCCTGCTTGCAGGCGTGGCACCGCACACCGTCCGACGTCCAGAAGACGCGATAGGCGGTCCCCTCGTGGTGGACGACGAATGCCCCGTCAGTGTCCTCCTCCCGCGCCAGCTGGATAAACAGCTGGCGCCAGAAGGAGAAGACGTGGCGAAGGCTGGCCTCCCGGAAGCCGCGCGGGATGGGTGTGATCCTCTGCGCGGTGGCCTCGAGAGGATCCACCGGCAGGAAGGTCCCGCCCACGGTGAGCCCCTTGGCGACGGCCAGGGACACCGCCCGCTCCGACCCCAGGAAGAACACAGCCTTCCCATACATTTTTGAGGCCGCTACAATGGCTGAGGGGCCGACAACCCCAGCCATGGCTTTAACGCAGGCCTCAATGGTCATAGTGGGGTGAGTGTAGCTCTTCACCCCAAGCTTTTTTGTCATCAGTCTGAATGGTGACGGGGCAGCAGAAGCAGCGGGAGCAGCTGTGGCTGTGGCTGCCACTCCCGCATACGTCTTGGCTGGCCCCGCCACCGGCGAAGATGCAGTCGCCATTCTGGGGTGGTATTATAAAGGGCTACACCCACCCCAAGTCACAGGCCTGAAGGTGGAAATGGCCTCAGGTATTTTTTTTTGGTCCTCTATTGAGCAGTGGGAGCTGTTTAAAATGAAGGCACACCTCTCCCCTTATTGACTGAGATTGGGAGAGGGGCCTTCTCCCCTCTGCTCAATAGGCTATTAATTAATAAAGTAAATTGAGGTGCCTTAGAGAAAGAGGCAGAGAGAGACAAAGAGAGAGAGAGAGGGGGGGTGGGAAGGAGGGAGGCCGCAAAGGCAGGGTCGCCACTCAGGATGGCGGGTGGGTGGGTGTTGGCAGGGGTGTACTCTCCTGATGGAAATTTAAAGTCTGTGATAGTGGTGTTCTTCTGGCAGGGGGAGAAGATGTCTTCACCTGGGAAAGCTGGAGATGCCCAGGCTCAGTCCTGCACCAGGTCTTAACAATGTAATTAATGGAATTAACCACTTCACCTAGGCAGCTCCAGCTGGCCCAGGTCAGGCAATAGAAGGGATGCTTATTTGTGGTGCGTGTGGCCTAGTTTTGGCAAGAGCCACACACACACACAGCCACCCCTTGATGTTCCGGGCTTGTTTCTTCTTTTCTCCCCCCACCTAAAATAGTCTTTGGGAGAGTGCCCCAAATCACACCCACCTGTAGATATTTTGAAGATGATATTCCTCCCTCCTTCCGAACAGTTGGTGTCGGTTGATAGTGGTTTCTCTCCCCTCTCTCCTTCTCCTGAAGTGGAGGCCAATTTGGGGAGGCAGTAATGGGAAAGGCCTCTCCCCTGGTTGGTGTTGTTGCTGGCCTCCCTTCTCCTTCTCCTCCTCTGTCCTCTCCCTCCAGGCACCTCAGTTGCTGTGATGATGGTGGAGCTGGAGGTGGTGGTGGTCCAGCGTTCTCCTCCTCTGCCTGGTCAGGGGAGCACCACTTTAGTCCACTCTCCTTGTCTGGCTGCTCCCTCTGGCTTGTCCTTGCAGCTGCACAGCCAGCAATGCTGTGAATGCTGAACAGAGGGTACTCCTTTTGTTTGTACCAAAAAAAAAAAAACCAAATTGGACTGTAAACAAAAGTTCAACTAAAACTTAACAAATCCAATTAAAATTTGGTTTTCCGGGTTGATGATGCACTCCAGTCCTCGTGGCGCCCACTGGTCACGGAAATACTCAAGCGCACCGGCAGACACCGCGTGCTCCATCTCCAGGGCCACCCGGGCACGAACATGGCCGCGGAAGAGAGGCAGGCAATCCGGCTGGATGACCCCCTCAACCGCCCGCTGCCTGGACCAATTGATGGCTCTTTTAGCCAGGCCCAGGAGCAGGCCCACAAGGAGGTCCTCCAACCTGTCTGCTCCCCTCTGCACCGGGTGACCGTAGATCAAGAGCGTGGGACTGAAGTGCAACCAAAAATCAAGGAGCAGCCCCTTCAAATAGTGAAAGAGGGGCTGCAACCACTCACACTCCATATGAATGTGAAACACGGACTCCTCCAGGCCGCAAAAAATGCAGGCGGCCTGGGAGTCCGTGAACCTACTTAAAACCTTATTGCACGGGACCGCTCCATGCAACACCCTCCAGGCCAAGTCCCCGATGGAACAAGGGAGGACTCCGCGTAGAGAGCCCTCCATTGGGGGCCTCCGCCACCGCCAGTCGGCAAGACGCCACGCCAAGGCGTGTCCGGACGGTAGACGAAAATGGCAAAGTGGAGAGTGTGCAGGAGCAGCCCGTACAGGAAACCCCTCCGCGCGGAATGAAAAGGCACTGAGGGCATTTCCTCGAGACGGCTCAAGTTGTGAGGCGCCGGTTCCCGAGGGGAGTTTCGGGGCCGGGCGCCGATGAGGATTTCCGTCCGAACGGGTGTAAGCTCGGACGGGATCACCCCACGTGCTTGAGCCGCCTCGATACACCTAGTGGAGTCGGGGCCCAGTGCCGCTTTCACTGATTCGATGTCGTCGACCGCGAGCCGGACGTTGGCCCAAACAGGCGCCGCGCCAGCTCCTCCGGCGCCATCCAGCCCGCTCCTCCGCCATCGAGCAGGTCCCCGACTCTGGTCACCTTGCCAAGCACAGCCCTGCCCTCCGCCAGCCGCCCGAACCCGCGTTCGTGGAGGTGCGGATTCCTGAGCAGCGGCTCCCGAAGGAGAGCCGCCGCTCCTGATGGGGGAGAGCTCCGCCTGGAAGCGACGTAGTTCCAAACCTATAGTAGTTCCTGGTAGAAGACAGGCAGCTCCCGCAGGCCGGCACACCTGCCGCCCACTTTCGCAAACAGGAGCTGCGTGTCGTAATTGAGGCCATGCAGCTGGCGGAAGAAAAACGTCGCCAGCGCACACCATCTCGGAGGATTCTCGACGTACAGGTATCTCTGCAGCGTCTGTAGATGGAAAGTCGCAGCCTGGGTGCAAAGGCACACCAGCGCCTGACTGCCCTCCCGAAGCGGGAGACACAGAACCGTGGCAAAGACCCAGTGCTTCCTTTTGTCCCAGAAGAAGTCGATGAGCTTCTTCTGCAACTTGGCGACAAACGCAGGGGGAGGGAGCAAAGTGACCAACCGGTACCACAACATGGCAGCCACCAGCTGGTTTATGACCAGCGCTCGACCCCTGTAGGACAACACTCGGAGCAGTCCTGTCCAGCGTCCTAGGCGAGCGGTGACTTTGGCATCCAGCTCTTGCCAGTTCGCCGGCCAGGCGTCCTCGGCAGGGCTAAGGTAGACTCCCAAATAGAGGAGGTGCGTGGTGCTCCAGGCGAAAGGCCTGAACTCCTCCGGCAGGGAGTCCACCTGCTACTGACCCACCAGGAGTCCGGAACATTTCTCCCAGTTGATCTTGGCGGAGGATGCGTCCGAGTAAACCTGCTGGCATTCCCGCATCCTCCACAAGTCAGCGGGATCCATAACCGCGAGGTGCACGTCATCGGCGTAAGCCAAGAGGACCACCTCCACGCCCGGCCCTTGCAGAGCCAGTCCCGTCAACCTCTTCCGCAAGAGGCGCAGGAATTGCTCCACGCAAACGGTGTATAACTGACCGGACATGGGGCATCCCTGACGCACCCCCGTCCCGAAGCGAAGGGGCGCCGTCAAGGACCCGTTAATTTTAATCAGACACTCCGCGGTGGCGTACAGAAGTCGGATCCGGGCGACGAAATGCGTCCCAAACCCGAATGCGCGCAGAGTCCCAAAGAGATACTCGTGATCCACCCTGTCAAACGCCTTTTCCTGATCCAGGGAAAGGAAAGGGACCGACAGACCAGCCCTCTGGGAGTGGTGTACCAGGTCCCGGACCAGATGGATGTTATCGTGGATGGTCCGGCCCGGGACTGTGTAGGACTGGTCGG